>NC_056741.1:410950463-411077963 GCF_019279795.1 Protopterus annectens
AGGCATAAAGGAAGGATTGGTCCTGAAAGACACCCTGTCCGGATAAAAGGTAATAAAAGGCTCCACAGCCATGAGAGCTTGTAGTTCTGAAACCCTTCTTGCTGAAGTGATTGCCAAGAGGAAAGCTGTTTTCCAAGATAAAAATTATATCCGCAGTAGCTGCTGGTTCAAAAGGAGGCAGGGACAGTTTTTCCAGCACAAAATTGAGGTCCCATGCAGGAGTTTGTGATCTTCTGGGAGGCCTTAAATTTTTGTCCCCTCGAAGATACTGTTTTAGCTAAGGATTTGAAAAGAGGAGAGGCTCGGTGGTGTAATGAGCCGAGATGATAGAGGCATGGATTTTTATTGATGAAAAAGATAGGCCCTTATCAAGCATCTCAGTCCAGTATTGTAAAATCTGAGAGATATTTGGTTTTGCTGTGTCCGTTTCTTGTGCTTGGTTCCAAGCACAGAATCTCCCATTTATCAGCATAAGATTTTCTAGTACTAGGTCTTCTGGCTTCCAAAATGACATCCATCACAGATTTACTGAGAGGTGTTTAAAATGATCAGCCATGCTGCAAGGTTGAGTTTGGAGCAGTGTGTGCAGAATTTGATTGTTCTGCTGAGACAGTACAGTAGGTATTTGAGGCAAGTATCAAGGAGGGAGTGGAGACTTTCCTTAGAATTGGGTACCAGTTATGGCGAAGCCAGTCCGGAGCAATCTGGATCATTTTTGGTTTTTCCCGTCTGACCTTTAGTAAGACCTTGGAGAGAAGAGGCACAGGGGGAAAGGCATAGACTGAACTGAAGGATAGGGCATCCACTTTCCATGCTAGTCTTTGTGCAGAATTTGCCCAATTGATAATTTTGGGGAGAAGCAAATAGATCCATGTCTGGGCTCCCCCATTTCTGTGCTACCATGCTGAAGATTTGTGGATCAAGTTTCCACTCGTGCGGGTCCATAAGATTTCTGCTTAGGTCATCTGCCAGAGTATTTCGTTTTCCTGGCAGGAATTGAGCCTGAAGATGTACTTGATGAGTCAAAGCTGTGTTCCACAATGCCATGGCTAGTCTGCAAAGGGGGTAAGAATGTGTACGCCCCTGCTTATGTACAACATACCCGTGGTGTTGCCCGTCTATCAGTAGTTGTCCTGGATGAAGCAAGTCCTTTAAAGCTGTCAGAGCATTCTGAACAGCTAGCATCTTTCTGGTCGATATGCAGATGCATTTACATTCAGAGCATATGGAACCCAAAACATCTCCATGCCAGGTGGGCCCCTCTGAGTAGAGACTGATGCGTCTGTAGTTGGGGTTTAGGTGGCAGGGGGTAGATTGAATGACAGTCCCTTGTTTTGGTGACATGTCTCTGCCCATCAAAGATACTCCTGTTGTAGGCAGGGAATGAGAAGAATCATTGTTTCTAGACTGTGACAAAGTGGACTCCATAAACTTTTTAGGTACCATTGAAGTTTCCTCATATGCAGTCTTGCATATGGAATTAGTAAAATGCAGGATGCCATGAACCCAAAAGCCTGCAGAATTTGTCTTGCAGGTAACTTTTTTTGTTGCCATCTGTTTGAAGTGGTCGGTTGCCTTTGTCTGGCGTAAGGCAAGCCATCTGGGCAGTTGTATTCAAGCTTGCATCCAGGAATGTAATTATTTCAGAGGGTACCAGTTGGCATTTCTTTTAGTTTGTGTACCCCAGGCATGTTAGAAGCCTTTTTACAAACACCAGATGTTGAAGCAAGTCCTTGTTCTCTGCTTGAATGAGACAAGTCGTCCAGGTAAGGATAAATTTGTATGCTTGTCTGCAAAATGCAATTACTGGTGCCATGCACTTTGTAAAGACCCTGGGTGCAGTAGATAAGCCAAAGGGCAATGCAGAGAATTGGTAATGTAAAAAACCTGCCTTGAAGCGGAGGCATCTTCTGCACGATTCCCTTACTGGGATATGCAGGTATGCCTCTAAGTCTAGTCACTTACCATGCGTTCCTGCCCAGCATAGGCAGTAGCTGTTGTAAAGTCATCATTTTGAATTTTGGAATGTCCAGGAACGTGTTCAAAAAGTCCAGTATTGGACGCCAGGAATGGTCTTTTCTGGGTACCAGAAAAAGTCTAAAAAAACACCTTGTCCTTTTTCCTGTTCTGGTACTGGTTGAATAGCCCCCATATCCATGAGGGACGTAACTTGAGCCTCTGCCCATTGATTTTGTGGTAGATCTGGCCAACCGTTTGGAATTGACAAAGTATGGAAATGAAATCTGTACCCCTGGGATACTATGTTTTAATACCCACTTGTCCTGGGTAATTAACTGGCAATTTTGAGCACAAAGTGCTAATTTTCACCCCAAGGGGGTTGCCAAAAGATAAATTGCTTGAAGGTAGAAGGAAGTCATTGAGACTGCTTATTTTAGGGTTGTGCTTAGTTTCCTCCAGATTTGGTGGTGGAGGCACCCCATTGCTTTGACCTTTAAGAACCCTGTGATTGATATCTAGAGCCTTTTGAGCGTCTGGATTTTCCTTGAGCGGCTCTGGTTGACACAGGAAAGGACCAATTTTTAGTAGGCCAGTGCCTACTGAACCTTGGTGTCTGCACTTGTAAGAAATCTTTTACAGTTTGCATAAATTTAGCTTAAGTCTTCCATTTTCTTTAAAACCTCTTCTACCTTATTACCAGAGTATCATGCTGTAAAGGGGCATCCAACAATTTAGCTTTAACATGATCAGGCAGATTTTACTCCTTAAGCCAGGCATGCCTTCTAATCAGATCCATTAACTGCGGCCCTGCATGAGGCCTCCAAGGAATCAAAACCACATTGCAAATTATGCTTTCCAACCTGTTCTGCTGCATACAATTCCTGTAATTCTTTTATTTTCCACACAAATCAGAAATCATCATTTTCTGTTTCAATAAGCCCAAAACATGCGGTTGATATTTAAGCATATGAAACTGGCAGTTTAAGGCCTTAATTGCCAAGGTTGCAGATGTATAAACCTTCTTTCCCAACTATCCAGCACCCTGGAATCTCTATCAGAGGGGGTAGGATTTTTGGCTGTAGAGGCCTTTACACCTTTGGGACCCTGTGAGACTGTCTCAGGATCAGCAGCAGGATTTTTGAATAGAAATTTGTGGGAGTCAGGAACCCTGTAATAATCTGGCTTACTAGTAGACTGAGGTAGGGAATCAGGAGCCATGCTTTATTCCGAAAACACAATGTCTAATATTGGAGGTATTGCCAAAGGCCTACGCTGAGGAAGGAAATCCAAGCTTCATTTTTGATTCAGAAAAATCCTGACTCTCCCAATGAAAATGTTCCCTTAAAGTATGCAAGGTTTCGCCAAAAGAAAAATCCTCAGGAGGAGATGCAGACGGGATGGATTCTTCTGCATCTGAATCCTCATAGGGTGGAATAGAAAATTTCTGATCAGAAGAGGAATCAGAAGAAATGGAAACCTGATCTGACTATTCATAATCAGCGTCTTGCCTAGGCCTCTTAGCAGGGGGTGGGGGTAGGAAGTCCTCAGCCATTTTGATAATCAGCTTTTTAGGCATAGGGGCCTGAGCACGTGGCTCGTGTCTTTTTTTAGACTTGGAATATGTTTTTGATCTTGTTTTTGAAGCTGGCATCTGTTTTATATACAAATGTTGAGGCCTGAAAACACCCTCAGAAGCCAGTGCCTGCTCAGCAGCTCTGGACCCATAAGGGAGAGACATCCGCAGGTAAGAATCTCATGGCATACCGGACTCCATATGGGTCCCTGTAGAGGCCTGCGACTCAAAAGTAGCTGGTATCAGGGGCTGTGAAAGCTCCTCAGAGTACCGGCAACTGGCTTAGGAGAAGCTTAGTCATTAGTTTTGGACCTAGACTGTCTTTCTTTGCATTTTTTGTGAACTCCAGTAGTCTGATTGCCAACAGACGATATTTCAGGGTAATTAAATCTAGATCCAAAATATTTGGAAGCAAAAAAATACAGATGCTTAACAGTGCGTTGGTTAAATGTAGCAGAAAACACAGCAAGACACGTTATGATCAAGGCCCAGGCAAGGAACACAGTACAAATGAAAATCCTTAAGAGGTATTTGCTTCCCACAAGTAATGCAATTATTAACTTTTACTGACATCTATAAGGAGCAAGAAAAATTTCCCCCAACGGGGTACTTGGCTTTAGTTGAACACTTCGGTTCTGAAACTCGAATGCGAAAATTTCAGGAGTCTGCCAACCAGAACTTGCAAACTGCTTCTGCTTCGGGCACCACGCAGCAAGAAAGACTGAATAAAAAATGGCATCAGCTGCATGTTTTATACCCTTGAAGACCTGACATCATGGAAGAGGAGACCGCAACTGACGCAGGACCCAAGACTTGTTATTTAGGTCGACTGAGGTAAACCTGCCAGCAGATTACCCAAATGTAAAGAATGCAATAGTGAAACACGAAGAACATCATACAAACGGTACTAAAAATTGTTCTTGTATAAACTCAAGACAGTTGATAGAACAGGTCTTGCTTTAGGCATGCATTTTTCTGAAGGTTATGACGTCTGAAACTCAATGTCTGTCATTATTTAGTGACTTCATTTTTAAATGATTTGCCAGAAAACCACAAATTTTGAGGAACAAACCAAAAATAAGAAGCAAAAATCTACTCATTCTGCAAAAATCTGGACAGTTGAGAGGTATAGTTCAGCCGGGGCTGTCAGTTTGCTGCCCTTCCTCCCCCACACAAACTCGTGGTCAAATGGAGACTCCCCCTGCAGCCATTCCAATGTCCTATTCCTTGGTTATTTCGCCCCATTTACCATAAACACTAATGTGCATACTGCTTTACTTCTGCAATGATTTGGATTTCATTTGAAAGTTTTATTTTGCATTTTACAGCACAAACCCTAATAGATATCTG
Organism: Protopterus annectens; assembly: GCF_019279795.1. NCBI lineage: Eukaryota > Metazoa > Chordata > Ceratodontiformes > Protopteridae > Protopterus > Protopterus annectens. Next base: position 410,955,346 of record NC_056741.1, read on the forward strand.
CTAAACAAAGCAATGCAGTCTCACAATGAAAATAAACTTGGCATTAAAACTTCTCTGCCCTTGAAACTCACATTCATTGAAACAGCATTGAAACCCACATTCAAAGAAAATACATTTTTCCAGTGGCAGATGAACACTGGGCTGTTTTCAAATCATAGGCCCCTTGAACACTAAACATACACATGCTCTTTGATACACCTTCCTGATTGTATTAAAATTATATTCCTTGTACAATACAGTTAGACAGCATTTGAAATGTGTTTTGAACATTTTTCCAGTAAAAAATGCATGCACCAATGACAAAACTGCCCAGTTCAGAACATTTCCATCATCTACTCAAACTTCTACAGCCCATCAGAATCAGTAAATATGCACAATCTCTGAAGTAGGTCATCTAAATAATTCCACATTAATTCCACATTAATTCCACATTAATTCCACATTAATTCCACATTAATTCCACATTAATTCCACATTAATTCCACATTAATTCCACATTAATTCCACATTAATTCCACATTAATTCCACATTAATTCCACATTAATTCCAGCAGACTCAGCATAGGCAACACTAAACTTGTTCCCCTGCAGCTCTTAGCTCCTTGTAAAATCTACTCTACTCAGCTGTATCCCTGAACTCTGCAGCACAAGAAATCTGGAAAAAAACAATTGAGGGGGGGGGGGGGACAAAAGCCCAAAAGCCAGGGACACATTTTAAATATTGCTTGTATAATGTTGGAAAGTTGCTAGAATAAAATGCTGCGTTACCACCATACATTTCACTGTACAGTCTTGAACCCAGGGAACCCTGCGCAAAACAGTCAGAGAAACATACAATACCAAATCAGCTGTTTTGTGAAAGAGGAAGTCGGAAACTTAAATGGCTACCATTTAGTGAATCCAGTTCTCACCATAGCTCTCAACCTTTGCACTAAAAACCTGGACGAAGCCAATAATGGGGGAATTTCAAATATCCATGTTATAAACTTAGTAACACAACCTTTTATTTTTCTATGTACTTTCTGAAGAAAATGAAGTCTCAAATTCAAATGCCTTATATTTTTATATGACATTTGTTAACCAGGAAAGTCCGACTTGGAACAAAAGCCAATTTTCAGCAGAGCAGGGACAAACACCAGACATGTCTTTGTAAGATGGGAAAACAGACTCCACACAGAAGGCACCCCAGCCAAGAATCAAACCAGAGAACCTGTTAGGCAACACCACCACCAGTGCACCACTGCACTTCTGACTTTGCATGGGAAAAGGAACTTACAGAAACCACAGATTTTGAGGAACAGAACAAATATATCTGCACAATTTTTTGAGAGGCGCGCAAGCGTGAGACAGAGCGACAGAGCGACAGAGCGAGACACAGAGCGCGCGCGAGACACAGAGCGAGACACAGAGCGCGCGCGAGACACAGAGCGCGCGCGAGAGAGAGCGAGAGCGAGACAGGCGAGCGAGAGCGAGACAGGCGAGAGGCGAGACAGGCGACAGAAGCGAGAACGACAGGCGAGAGACAAGCGACAAGCGGCGAGACAGAAGCGACAAGCGAGAGACAAGCGACAGAAGCGACAAGCGAGAGACAAGCGACAGGCGAGCGAGAGGCGACAAGCGACAGAGGCGAGCGAGAGACAAGCGACAGGCGGGCGAGACAGAGCGACAGAAGCGACAGAGAGCGACAGAGCGACAGGCGACAAGCGAGACAAGCGACAAGCGACAGAGCGAGAGACAGAAGCGACAGAAGCGAGACAAGCGACAAGACAGCGACAGGCGACAGAGCGACAAGCGAGACAGAGCGACAGAAGCGAGACAAGCGACAGGCGAGACAAGCGACAAGCGAGAAGCGAGACAGAGCGACAGAGGCGAGACAGAAGCGACAGGCGAGCGAGACAGAGCGACGAGCGAGACAAGCGGCGAGAAGCGACAGAGCGAAGCGAGAGACAGAGCGACAAGCGAGCGGGCGAGACAAGCGACAAGCGAGCGAGAAGCGACAGGCTGAGACAAGCGACAAGCGACAGGCGAGACAGACAAGCGACAGAAGCGACAGAGCGAGAGACAAGCGACAAGCGAGACAAGCGACAGAGCGAGCGACAAGCGAGAAGCGAGACAAGCGACAAGCGACAGGCGAGACAGAGCGACAAGCGACAGGCGAGGCGAGACAAGCGAGAGAGACAAGCGAGAGAGACAAGCGAGAGAGTGAGACAAGCGACAAGCGACAGAGCGAGACAGAGCGACAGACACGCGAGACAGAAGCGAGACAAGCGACAGAAGCGAGAGACAAGCGACAGAGCGAGACAGGCGAGACAGGCGAGCGAGAGACAGGCGACAGAGACAGGCGACAAGCGAGACAGAGCGACAGAGCGACACAGCGCGAGACAGGCGACAGGCGAGAGACAGAGCGACAGACAGAGCGAGAGAGACAGAGCGACAGAGCGAGAGAGACAGAGAGACAGAGCGACAGAGCGACAGAGCGAGAGAGACAGAGCGACAGAGCGAGAGAGACAGAGCGACAGAGCGAGCGAGAGAGACAGAGCGACAGCGAGAGAGACAGAGCGACAGCGAGAGAGACAGAGCGACAGCGAGAGAGACAGAGCGACAGCGAGAGAGACAGAAACCTGTATTAAATCCGCAGCAGTCTTTAGCCCTGGTTGCAGCAGTCCTGAATCAAACTCCTTAGCCCACCCACGCAAACTAGCAGCTAGTTTCTGGTTCTCCTGGCTCTGAGTAAGCTGCAGGCTCCAGCCTGTAGGTGATGCAGTCTGGTGTCCTTCCGTTCTGTGCGGCCATCACCACACAGACTTCTGGTCTGCAGGGCAGAGACCCCTCTCTCCCCTATCCAGACTGCCTAACACAGCAGTCTGGAGTTCTTCATTGAGTTCCGGGACTCGCTCTTTCTTTTCTTCTTTCCTTCTACAGGTGGGGGAGGGGGCTGCAGTACTATAGCACGAGCCGCCCCTGTATTCAGTAAAATGTCCTTTGTCCTGGTCTGGGTACAATACATTTGCTTATAGGAGCTGGTCTTGCACTATCTGGATGCCCAAAAATATGCCACTGACTGTTACACAGCTTTTTAAATTATTCTCAGTCCTAAGTATGCCTGGCTCAGGACAGAATCATCTAAGCTAACAGTTCACCTGGGAAGAAGCATTCACAGAACAGCATTTTTTTTAAACTACATCCCCATGTCATTTAGTTTTACCAGAATCTGGCAGTATAGCCCTTGCCCTAGTAAAGTTTGAATGCAAACAAATGTGTATATTCACACACGTTTACATACACAACCTGTTTCCTGCATCCATCTAGCAACTTTTACTCCTCTCCAAGGGGAAAAAAAGGGGACAGCTGTATTGTCTTTCTACAGAGCTGTAGAAAGAGTACCTGCTGTAAGCAGATGGAACCAATCAGAAGTGCTAAAAATCTGAAGCTGGATGCAGATGTCTTAGGCAGGGACACATTCAGTTCAGCTCTGTAAAATAAAAAAATTTGCACAAATCTTATGCTGTGTGGCCAAAACTGTTAGCCCAGTTCAAACGTCAAATTCTCTTCTTCTGGAGTTGAAACACAATAGATGTAACATTCTGAGCTGCACATGATACAGTGAAAATGTAAAGTTTTAAAGTGATGACTGTACACCATTTTCAGGCATTAATCTTCAAAAAGAAAATGGTTATACCTGAAAAGTCCCATAACACAACTTACAGCATTCTCAGGAACAGGCATGTTAAACCTGCCAAAAAGTACAATCAACTCTTTCAAGGTGTGCTACAATGCACTTTGTATTCGCTAGTAAAAAAAAAAAAAGTCAAAATGCAGAAACAAAGCCTTAATCATTAACTGGTCAAAACTCAAACTGCTCAGAGAATGACAATGCAGACAGAGTTAGGATGCCTTGCAGGACTACAAAACACACAACTAGCAAACGACATAAGTAAATTCTACTTAGTTTCTGAATATTAAGTTTCAAACTGAAATGTTTTTTTTCAACTGTCTAGGAGCCATCTTAAAATACAAACTTTCAGATCAGAGAAATGTTGGCACTGGCATGCCTGTTCTGTTAGGCTAAAAAAAACAGTAGCATAATACAACTTGCCAATCACAAACACAATGGACATGCAACAATGGAAACACGTTTGAATGCACAGCAACACGTCAAATATAAATGACTGGTTGTGCTACTCAAAGGACAAGGCAAACAGGTAATCTGAAAACCTGGTTAGTCAAAAAAGCACACCAAGCTACACAAATATATTTACATTGCAGTCATGTCATTGAGGGCATGATCCAGTTCCTCACTGACGGCTTTGTACTTCATTTTCTGAGAATACAACTCATCTGAGGATCAGAAGCAAAAAAGGTCAAAAAGCAAGCATACCCATATCTTATCAGATGACCAGCAGATGGAACCAAGACCAGAAAATGAGCAAATGAGAACAGTTCAGTTTTCAAATATTTCTATTCAGCTTTCAGATATTTGTATTAAAAATTTTAGTGCAATCACCATGCAATCCCCCTACCCTCAAAAAACCTCAGTACAATTTCCTTGCAAGACCTACAGACAGTTCACTGGAATTTTGAAAATATGGGGGGGGGGGTTGCTAAAGGGGAAAAATGCAGCATGAAAACAATGCTACTAATTTTCTTCTCTGGTATAAGCTAATGTTACTCTGAAAAACATACAAACTCACGATTACAAATTAGTTGGAATTAAGGGTAGAAAGTATGCTGCCAAGCAAAAATGCTAAACAAAATTTAGTAAAGGGCAATCATGTAGCAATATGTAGTTTAGCAAGATAAAGCAGCAGAATAAGTGCCCATACTTCAACTTGAACTGCAATGTACAGTTAAAGTCCCTGAATGGTAAAAGTATTCATTACAAAAACAATGCTAAACTCCACATACAGGTTGCCTACAGATCAAACAAAACATATGGCGGCATCAAGGGCATTATAAAAACATTAAACATGACAACATGCATACAGACTCGCCTAGGATGTTATCACAGGATGGATATGCAAATTACATGATCTTTAAACAGGACTAAGTTAAAGCAAATTAAATCATCCCAGGGTTTAACACCTTACTTTACCCATAATGCTATACAGTCAAAACCTTCTTCAGCACACACTTGCTGCCTGACTAGTCTCACCAGTACTGTCAGAAAATTTTTCTAGTTCTGAAACTACTCAATGATTTTCAGTTTTTAAAGGTTGGACCAAAGCTTCTCCAAGCGCTAGTTACACTACTGCTCCAGACATCACTGCACAATTTTTTCTGGTTTGTGTGAATTTTGGTTTTGGCCATTGGTAAAATGGATACTAAATCTAAAAAAGTGAAGCAGCTGGTCATACGTTCTCACCCCTACATCAGCTACGGTTTTGTAGAATGTTCCTTGTTGCACAACATCTGGCCAGGGTACCAAAGGTTTTCCTTCCCAAGTTTATACATTCAATGCATGACCTCCACTCTTGTGTTTAGGTATAGACAGATCTGAGGATCCATGCTCATACATCTCCAAGACTGTCTCAAAACAGAGGGAGACTGGTCAGCTAGGATGGGTATAGCTCAAATAGGTAAGAAAACTTACCCAAGTAACAAAAGGCAAAAGTAAAGGGTTAGGAGAATAGGAAAGTGAGTTAAAGAAGAGGGGCTAGAATATTGCAACAGTGACCAGAAAGACATCCACTGGTATGGTAATTGCTACACACTATACTAATAACAGAGATCACGGTTACAGAAATCCTGACAAGAGAATTTGAGGAGTAAGGGTGGCTGGCCGAGATGTATTGTCCAGCAGTCCAGACGGGACTGGCATAGCAAAGGTTGCCTTGGACCTGGAGAAAAGTTTTGTATAGTTTGGTAAAGGCATGTACAGAGGACAAAGTGGCATCCAAGATGGAGGGAGTCTATTCCTTTGTGGAAAGCCCCCCCCCCCAAAGTCACTCCCCTAGTGGAATGTACTTTAAGGTGTGCAGGCAAGGTCTTACCATAGAGAGAGTAGAAGATAGCTAGCCTTAGAAATCAAAGCTGCAATCATTTTTTTTTTTTTGGAAACCAGCTGGCCAGCTTAGGGTTCATGATAAACAGCTCTAGCCTTTCTGAAGGCTAAAGTTTTGCCCAAATACATTCTCTGGGCCTTCAGACAAAACTTAAGACATTTCCCAATTTGTGGATTGGGAAAAAGTGGGTAGGTGAGCAGCCTGATTGAGGTACAGCATGTTCACAACCTTAGGCATGAGGATGGATTAGCCCAAAGCATCACCCTGCCCTTATGAAATAAAAATGGAGAATGGCCATGACAGCTTGCAACTCCAACTCTCCAAGCTATTAAGAGCCAAGAAGTTTCCCCAAGTAGAAAATTTCAGAAGCAGATGATGTTGGTTCAAAAGGAGGCAGTTTAAACCTAAAATAAAAATTAAGACCCCAAGAGAGATGGGTTTCTTTGGTGGATCAAGATGCAGGACTCCTTTGAGGAAAAGCTTAACTGCCACTCTAGCCATCAGAGGAAGATTCTGACAGCTGAGCTTTTACAGAAGAGCAAGCCAAACCTGATCAAAGTAGCTCAGAGGGATTGTAGTGCAGCAGGAACTTGTGACAAAGCACCAATTGCAAATCCCCATTTAGATGTGTAAAATTAATGGTGGGTCTCCTGGTTTCTTGTAGTGTTTGAATGAACTCTTCAAAAGAGGAGTCTTTGTGGAATTACAATCCTATCATCCAGAGGATCAAGTAGGGAGATGAAGACTTGGGTGGAGCAGCAATCCTTTCTGCGGAGTTGAAGTCCAGTTGAGGTATTTCCTTTAATTTCCCTTTGTCAGGTGAAACAGCCAAAAGGGTCAGTAAAAGGAGTTTGGGTGCTTGAAGAGGCAGAGGACATTACGCCCACTGGAAAAAAGCATCTGTCCTCCTGGATGTCCACTGGAAAAAAGCATCTGTCCTCCTGGATGTAGGAGGAAGTTCCCTGGTGCAGAACTGGGGGAGTGACTGTTGGTTGCTGACCAAGATCCAAATGGTGGCACCACTGAAACCTGTCAAAATGTCCATTTGCTGGGATCCTCCAAGGAGAAGTTTAGGAAGTCTGCTAGTACATTGTCCTGAGAAGAGATGTATGTCCACCTGGATATCCAAGTTCCATGCCTCCTGTGCTAACCAGCGGAGTTGGAAAGTGCACCACATGACAGTGGTGTCTGTTTACATAAGGAGTAGCCAGCGTTTCCAAAGGTAGGCAAAAGTCTGAAGAGCTTGCAGAAGTGCCCTGGTTTCCTTCAAAAGTTCCTTCAGGAATTAATTTGCTATTTTCCCTACATTATGTGATCCTGTCCATACCCCCCACTCATCTGAGTAGTCTGGGTGAACCTGTTAAATTGGTGGTATGAATGGGAGTCCCAAGTTGAGGATACCCTGCCCTTTCCACTAAAGCAGCCACAGAGAAGGGAGAGGGGAATCCGAGTGTCCAACAGGCGACAGTACTGGACCACAAATGTCCGGTATCACTGGATTTTCCTCATTTGAAGTTTGGCCAGGAGCATCACAGGGATGGTGGCTGCAATGAACTCCCAAGTTCTTAACATCTCCCTTACTGCGTAATAGGTTGTGAAGGACAGATTTCAAAAAAATGGCCAGACCAAAATTTTCTCCTGGGAAGAAAACCTGCATTTTCTGTGTCCAATCTGCAGTCCAGGCAAAGTAGATCACGTGCGGGGACCATGTGGGATTTTGTAGTTTTTAATGAAACCTAGACCAGTTGGTAGTTGGAGGGTGAAATGTTGAAGAATTTCTGGAGCACACCTATGGGGGAATTGGATGTGAACACTGATGCAGAAAGACAAAAAGCAAAGCAGTCAACTGAAAATGCAAGGAGCCATATAAAAACCCGAGGAGTGTCCTGCAAGGAGGATGAATGGGTTTTAGGTGTCCTTCAGATCTACAGACACAAAGCTTGGAGAAAGGTGATGGGCAGAAGCGTGAAGAGAATTTTGAAAGATGGCACTCAAGTATTTAGGAGTGACATCAAGGACAGGTCTCCAATGCCCTTTCCTTGGGACTAGAAAAATCCAGGAATAAAACCCTCTTCCAAGTTATCCTTTCAAACGTACTAGATGTTGGCTTGATTCAAAAGGTTGTGAATAGTGGGGCAAGAAGGGATATTGGATCGCAAGGTGGTTTTGGCATGCCTTTCAGAGGGCGAACATTTTCCCAAGACATGGCAAAACCATCCTTGGAGAGGACCCATTTGTCTGTAGTAAGTCTCCCACCTGGTCAAGGAGAGACTGGGAAAGAGTAATGAGGCTGAAGGCAGGGGGAGGGGTGCTGCAAGAGTAATCAGATTTTTTGCTTCCAAAGGGAGGGCTCCCCACTGGGGGCTCCTTATGTGGTTTGTCAGTGCCTTTTCCTAGCAGTTTTTTTTTCTGAGCAGAGTCCCTTCTAGCGACAGAGGAAATTTACATGGACAGTTCCTATGGTATCTGGAACAGAGGAGAGTATAATCGGTCTGCAGTCTTTTCTAGTCTTGCCTTGGCCTTAAGAGTTCTGAACAGACTAGCAACCAGAGGACCAACAATAACTTCACTGAGAATTCAGTATTTAACAGCCCGTAAAAACATCTTACCTTGATATTGAAGCAGCTCTGATACAAGGCCCTACACCTTCAAGTTTGAGAATTTTGTCCAAGTATATTTATCATGAAGAACCATGCTGTATTACCTTTAAATCAGTCAAAAAAATGCCTGTGAAACACCTAGTTTGTGCACTTTAAGAACATACAAGTTGGCCACTGCCCCCCTTTTGCTTGACCAGTAGACTATACTGCAGAAGCCAGTTATTTACTCTGGAAAGGATGACCTGTTTAGCTTGCATCTCTGATTTGTTCTGCCTATAAAAACTGACTACTTAGTTGTAAAGTGACCAGAGGGTGGGAAGTTTATCCACTCTTTCCTCACCTGCTGAGGGAGAGGCCATATGCCCTAGTCTGCATTTTCTTTTTAGGCATGAAGTCTACCTGATGCGATGCACAAGTTCAGTGCCCTGACTTACTGCTTTTGTTTACCAATAGTCAAACTGGCCCCAAGTCCAATTTTCAGCAGAAGCCCAGGGAGAAAATGCTCCATTTTACAGAAGTAGAAGGCAGTTATACAAGATTTATACAATAAATGTACATACAAACTAGTGGTGCTGCGGTAGCGTTGTCTCCTTACAGCAAGACGTCCCTTTCGATTCTCAGCTAGAGCGTCTTGTGTGGAGGCATGCGTGAATGGGCGTGCCTTCGATGAAGGTTGTGCGTCAGGGCTGGTAATTAGGCACGTAAAAATCCACTACCAAACATTAGCGGACCAGAGTTCCACTGTGGCGACCCCTAACTGGGATAAGCCGAAAAACACAACATAAAAACTAGTAAGGACAGTTAAATCAAAAATAGTGTGTACACAGAATAGTAACAGGACAATTAATGAAAACATGGAAGCTGAACGCAGTAAATGTTAGCGAATATCAAACTCAAGGGTCTAGTTATTTTCACATGGAATCAGCTGAAAATAGAAATAGGATACTGTGGCATAATAACAGGATGAAGATGCTTACAAATTATGAAGTGGTCCAGGTAAAAGAGAGAAAGATTGTGAAGTGGATTGTGCCATCTCCAACGGATCCAAGACACTAGCCTCAAAAAAAAAAAAGGAAGCCAATCTGGTGGTCCCCTGCCATAAACTCAAAAGAAGCTGTTGCAAGAGTAAAATCGCAAGATTGGAGGAACTCCCTGGTCAGCCTCAGCAAGAAGCAGAGATCCCCGAATATCCTACAAAGCCAGTTTTGAAAATAGTCACTCATTCCGAAGACAACCAAAAAAGCATTCTACAGCTGTCAAGAAATGGCAACTCAGATCTGCTCTGAGCTACAGCACAATGGCACTAAATATATACAGAACCAACAGATACTGCCAGGTTCGGTGCTAACTTTACCCCCCTCTCACCCTCTAAAGGGACCATCTTAATACCAGAAGAATGCAAAGACCCTGTAATCACGGATGAAGTAAAAACCACACTCTCCAAAGCCAAGAACACAGCATTCATGGGACCAGACAACATCCCAGGCTGCGTACTGCATAAACTACAGAACGAACTGGCACTCCATCCAAGTACCATGTTCATAGCCTCACCTCAGGCTATGTGCCTACTGAATGGCACAGTGACAGTTATCCCAATCCACAAAGGGGGTGCCACCATGGACCCCGGAAACTACCACCCCATTAGCCTGACGAGCCTGGTCTGCAAGGCCATAGAATGTATAATCTCGGAGCTTAAAGACAGATAACTTCCAAACTGAGTGGGGTCCTGGGTTTGGGTTTGTAAAAGGTAGATCAGGTCTACTAAACCGGATTGACTTTGAAGCAGTCACTAGAGCTGTAGACTAGGGCAAGGTAGTACACAGCCTATCTTCACCTCGCCAAGGCTTGATACCATCCCCCCACTCGAATTACAGAAACTCGTTAAACTGGGCATAAATCCCTATGTCACAAGATGGGTGGCCAACTGGCTCTCTGACAGAACCCACACAGTAAAAGTAGCAGACTCAAAAGTCTGACATCAGACCAGTGACAAGTTGAGTACCACAGGGTTTGGTCCTGGGTCCTCTCCTGTTCGGCATCTACTTCTCTGAAGTGCAGGCCAACACAGGTGGTCTTTAAAGTTTGCAGATGGCTGCAAACTGGGAGCCACAACAGAATCACTTAATGTAGACATTCTACAAAACGGCCTCATGGAGGCAAGTGCTTGGTGTCAAAGTCATGGCCTCAAGCTCAATGCCAAGAAGTGCACAGTCATCCTCAACTACCACAGGCGGTAGCTCACTACAGTGTGATGAGACCTCAGGACACAGGTGGACAAGTAGTCTCTCCTTTGATAACCACATCGCCACAGTAGTCAGGAAATCCTGTGTGGCACACCTCATCAAAAAAGGGTTCTCCTGTAGAAAAAAAGGATGTTATTTTTCCTCTCTACTCATCCCTCAGACCCATTATAGAGTACAATGCCCTGTTGGACATGAATCTCACAAGACACCTACAACAATTGGAAATGCACATAAATGCCTCACTAAGAGGATTACTGGCCTCAGATGCCATACGCAGAGTCTCAAAAAACTCCAGCTCTATTCCATCGCATATTGCCTACTCAGAGGCCATCTCTGCCTAACATACAAAGCTGTCAAACCCAGGGCTAATGGAAATGCTACACTTGAAATCCAAATCTCTCCGAACCACACACTCCAGGGACCTAAGTCACCACAATAAACAGACCATGCTAGAGGGAGAGATTCCTGTCCCAGAGACTTCCTATACTCTGGAACAAACTACCCATTCATGTCAAGCAAAGCTCATTGGCTCTCCAAGAAAAACCTTGACGACTGGATGGGAAAAAAAAAATTCACCCCAGGGATCACTTCTGCAGCACTGCTCGACAACAGCACAGGAAAACATTTTCTTGGGTGGCGAAAACCAGGGAACCTTTTTGTCTAGGCTTATATAGGTCCCAAGGCCAATGGGTTCATAGGCAGGTACTAGGCTAAGTATAAGCTATACTGGCCAGTTACATAACAGTGGTAACAGTAATGGTTTGGAGATTATCCAGGATCACCACAAGTACAGAGCTGGCACTTAAAAAGCAGGACTTGAGTTTTAAATGATTTTAGGGAGTGTTCCGGTCATAAATTAAATTTTAGGGAGTGTTCCTGTCATATTGCTAGTGGGATGGAGTTCCAAGATTTAGCAAGGTGGGGGGGGAAGAGTAGTGATTTGTCAGCAGAGCTACAACAGAACTTGAGAGCCTGGGATCTCCAACTACAAAGGTACCTCAGGGGGTCTCAAATTTTAATGAGAAACTGTCCCTTTGCAAGGAGTGAGCAACTGCTCATTAGATGCATTGGCAGTCTAAGGTCTCAGGAGCCAAACTGGCTTCTGAAGGGGTCTTGGTTGGGAACAGAGGTAACCTGGTGTAACATATGGTTTGGAATCTCAGTGGGCATGTTTTAGAGTCTAAAGATTTTGGACTGCAGATCCAGTAGAAGCTTCTAGCTTTTTCTTTAGTTATCAGTGGGATAGAGTCAGACATCTGACTGCGCCAACCACTTAAGACACTGGTTCTCTGGAAAGGTGATCAGTGGAAATCCTAGAACAAAGGGTTTTTGGGAGCAAATGACAGAATATCTTGCTCAAATCTGACACATGGTATGCAAGTCCTTCTATAGAATCTGCCTACCACAACTCTCACTTACCTCTCCCAGCTGATATCCAGCAACTTTCAACAAAACAGTATCCCCAAAGAAGCAATTTTACGCCTGTTTATACCACCCCTACATATATGAGAAGAGGTTATGTGGATGTCGGAACTCTGGTTAGGTAAAGCTTTAGCACCCATACCAGACATCAGCAAGAGCAAATATGTAAGGAATACTGAAACAGTGATTTCAGTCGGTACATCACTACCACTGGTACCAGGTAGTCAACTCAAAACTGTAATACAAGTACAAGGTCATGGTAATTCCCAGAACAGATTCTGGCTCAGATGCAAATTTCATAGCAAAACTGGGAATACTGCAGTCCTCCATGCACAGAAGGCAGATGACTTGTCAGACTGTCCCACTGTAGAGGCAGTCAGATGCTACTCATCTCCAATAGAGAAAAGCGACTAAAAATACTCCAAATTCTGTCTGCTCAGAAATTAAGCAAAAAAATCTACATTTTAAGCCAATCAAATGAATTGCCTCAAAGTAAATTAAATAAGGTTTACAATCATGTTCAGGAGAAGTGCGGAAATATTTTAACTGATAACTCTTGCCACTTATTTTCCAGTTATTTATAAACTGGTTCTAAACCTCTTCACTTAAGTCTTCCTGAGAAAAGAATAAAAAAAAGTCTGCCAATATGGCCCAGCACTGAAAAATGAACTTTTCAATGCTACACTTATAAGCAGTGTAGCCTAATGAAGTTCCAGTTTTTAAATCCTTTACATACACTAAGGGAAGGTGCAATTGTAATTCTACTGACTGCTTACACTGCAAATTGCATTAGTCATGAATGTTTCTACACTGGAAAACCTACAATGAAGTTACACTTGTGTACATGTATTTGCTATACATGTGTGTGGGGTGGCGACTTAAATGTGCCCTCTGGTTAATCAAGGTTTAAACTGATCATTCTGTTTTGCGATTAGATCAGAAGCATGCAAGTGTGAAAGTGTACATTAAACATTTATGCTTTTAGTCATGGTGATAGGACTGTTCCTTTATCTGGTGGATTTTTGTTCCAGACTGAAGTTTGGCTGCATGCTTTACTTTTACTCAAAATTTTGTTTAATGGTGGATTTGCATAAAATTTTAATTTAGCTGTCCGGTAGTTTGTTTCATGCAATCTTACAGCACTTGGTGAATACTTCGTCAGTGCTTATGAAGTTCCAGTTTACTGTGGAACAAAGTTAGTAGACCTCTTTATTAAACTTTTCTTGCATTTGAGACTGCTTCAGTATTTATTGAATGTTATCTGGTCGGAGTTTTCGTGTTTTGTGGATTTTACTGAACAGTCAGAGGGCAAAAATGTTGCGAATTGATGGTATTATGGATACGACAACTTAGAAGTTGTTCTTGTTCACAACAAATGCTTTTAAGGAATTGAAATCTACAGATGACTGTATGGGTTTAACGAGTTCTCTAAAGCCATTTCTAAACCCTTTACTCTCAAGTATGCTAGTTACGCCTTAGTATGAAATGGATTAATTTAGAGAGTTCTCAGATTTAGTAAAGTCATACGAGACTAACCTAAACAAACTGCTGAAAATTTGTATTTAGAATATTGTGCTGCTATTCAAGAGGTACCTATGGGACTATGTAAATGTCCTAATGTCAAAGATGAAGATGAAGCTTGTGCAGTAATTCCAATCATATAATCACATTGTTCTTCCTATGATACAGACTCTTATCAAGCACTACGAATGGTGTATGGGAGAACTTTAAAAGCTCAGATTTCCAATGTTAGGAAACATTTCTAAATTTTCATAACTTGGATAAATTGGAAACTACTCTGGCTAGGAAAGTTAGAGGCATAGCAGAACACAGCACATTCTCTTCCAGTTTAAATTTGCAGCTTTTTCTACTACTGCTAGATATATGGGAGAAAGTTTCCATTCGTGATGGCTTGTTTTAAACCTACCACTGACTAAGATGTCAACAAAAATACTCAAATAGCTGCAACGAATGACCATTACAATTTAGAGTGACCTCCTTCAGATATGTCAAATCACTTCCAATGTGAGCGGGGGCAAGGGCAAGAACTGAACAAAATAAACTTTCAGCTCGTCTGAGGTTGTACATACAACTTAAGGTAACAAATTTAGCGTCACAAGGACATTCCTTCCAAAGGAATTATCTTTATTCCTAGTAATAGGGAGGACTTGGTAAACCATGATCCCAGACTACTTGCTCACAAATTACATTTGTAATATGTTTTAAACACTGTTTCTAAGGTTGAAGTTTTTAAACACTTGTTTGGTTAAAATCCTGTGCTAATGACTACTTTGGGAACATTTGACTGTTGTGATACAGACATGTTATCACGAAAGTACAGCTGTGTACACTTACCATAAATGTAGATGTTCCGAGTGTATTCACTGCTGGTCATTTCATTTGGGTTATCCTGCTGGCATTTTGCCCTCAGTCGGCCTGAATTCCAAGGTCTTGGGTTCTGCGTCAGTTGCTGTCTCCTCTTCCCTGACATCAAGTCATCAGGGGTATAAAAGATGCAGCAGACACCATTTTATTCAGTTTTTCTTGCCCCAGATGTCAGGTGCCCCCAAAAGGCGAGGCTAAAATTATGTAAATAAAACATACATGCACCAAAATAAGCTTTACCTTCATTGATAAGCAAATACACCACCTAGGTTGTATAGATTAGAGAAGTAAAGATAAGGTCCAGCAAAAATAAGGGGGATGGCGGGTGGCTAACCTGGACTGCAACAGTGAATACACCAACATCGACATTTATTGTAAGCGTACACAACTGTACTATGTTCTTAGTGTTTCACTGTTGCAGTCATTACATTTGGGTCAAGTCCCAAAGCTATGGTTGGGGGGGGGGGGGGGGCTGGAGCTAAACACCATTAGGTGCGGCTATGAGGCCCTGCATAACTGCAGTGGCAAAGCCTGCCCTGGATATAGAGTAAAGAGGCAGATTGTAATGTTTTGTAAAGGTATGCACTGAACTCCAAGTAGCAGCCTCTAAAATGTCTTTGGTTGGTACTCCCCTGAGAAAGGCTGCTGAAGTGGCTGCAGCTCTGGTTGAATGCGGCCTAATGCCCTTAGGCACTGGTTTGCCATGCTGCGAGTAGCAGAAACTAATGCAGTGACCTATCCACTTTGAAATAGTCTGCTTGGAGATGGCCTTTCCTTGTGATGCTGTGGCATATGCCACTAGTAATTGCTCTGTCTTTCTGAAAAACTTTAGTTTTGTCCAAGTAGAATCTAAGTTGTCTGTGTACGTCCAAAGAATGTAGAATTTTCTCCCCCTTGTTCTGTGGATTTGGATAAAACGTTGGCAAATGAATTGTTTGGTTAAGGGCTACACTGGATACAACCTTAGGCATAAATGTAGGGTTTGTTCTCAAGAGACCCTGTCTGGATAAAAAATGATAAAGGGTTCCACAGCCATGAGAGCCTGTAGCTCTGAAACTTATCTTGCAGAAGTTATTGCTAGGAGCAGAGCTGGTTTTCCAAGTTAAAAACTTTATATCCGCAGTAGCAGCTGGCTCAAAAGGAGGTAAGGTGAGTTTTTCCAAGCCTTAATTGAGGTCCCATGCAGGTATCGGCATTCTCCTTGGAGGCCTTAAGTTTTTGGCTCCGAGGTACTGCCTTAATAATGGATGAGAAAAGAGTGGTGGCTCTGTACTGTAATGAGCCGAAACGGCACAGGCATGGATTTTAATTTATGAAAAAGATAGGCCTTTGTCCAGCATCTCAGTTAAGTATTGCAAAATCTGAGGAATATTTGGGACAGCTGTATCAGTTCCTTGACCTTGGTTCCAAGCGCAAAATCTTTTCCCATTTCCTAGCACAGGATTTTCTAGTACTAGGCCTTCTGGCTTCTAAAATGACATCCATCACAGCTTTACTGAGAGGTGTGGTTTTGTATGGCTACATTATCTGCCATGCTGCCAGGTTTAGGGTGCTGAGTTGGCTATGCAGAATCGGATTGTTTTGCTGGGACAGTAGATGAGGTATTTGAGGTAATGTCCAGGCTGGGCATTGGGACAAGCTCCTTAAGATCGCATACCAGTACTGGCGTGGCCAGTCTGGGGCAATCATTTTTGGTTTCTCCTGCCTGACCTTTCGGAGTACCTTGGGGAGGAGAGGCAATGGAGGAAAGGCATATACTTATAGGTTTGTCCAGTTGAAAGATAAGGTGTCTACTTTCCAAGCTTGTCTGTGATAAGTCTTTGTGCAGAATCTTAGTTGTTTTGAGAGGAGGCAAATAGATCTATGTCCGGGCATCCCCATTTCTTTATCATGCTGAAGACTTGATCCAACTGCCACTCGTGGGGATCCATGAGGTTTCTGCTTAGTTCATCTGCCAGAGTATTTTCCTTTCCTGGCAGGAATTGTGCCTGCAGATGAACTTGGTAAGTCAATGCTGTGTCCCATAAAGCCATGGCTTGTCTGCACAAGGGATAAGAGTGCCCCCCTGCATGTTTATGTACCACATGACCGTGGTGTTCCGTCTATCAGTAGTTGTCCCGGATGAAGTAGGTCCTTGAAGGCCATCAGGGCATTTGAACAGCGAGCATCTTTGATATGTAGATGCTTTTGGTTTGTGGACCAGGTGCCCTGAATGCCTCTTCCTGCCATGTGTGCCCCCCAGGCATAATCTTAAGCATCCGTCGTTAGGCTCTGCCTGGCTGGGGGTAGTGAGAATGGCTGTCCCTTTTTTGGTGACAAGCCTTTGTCCACCATCGAAACTCCTGTTGCAGGCAGGGAATTAGAGTAATCATTGTTTCCAGACTGTGGCAATGTGTCCTGACATTTTTTAGGTACCACTGATTTTTCCTCATATGCAGTCTTGCATATGGAATTAAGATGCAGGATGCCATGAAGCCCAAAGCCTGCAGAATTTGTCTTGCAGATAACTGGGCCTTTGTTGCCATTTCCTTGAAATAGGTAGTCAGTTGCGTCTGTCTGGTGTGAGATAAGCCATCTGGGCAGTTGTATTTAAGCTTGCACCCAGGAATATTATCTCTTGAGAGGGTACTAGTTTTGATTTCTTTTTGTTAACATGCCTAGGGTACACAGTCAAGTCTTATCACAAACATCAGATGGTGTAGTAGAATGCCCTTGTTCTCTTCTTGTACGAGGAAGTCATCCAAGTAAGGATATATTTGTATTCCTCTGTCTGCAGTAAGAAATTACTGGTGTCAGGCACTTTGTGAAGACCCTGGGCGCAACAGATAAGCCAAAGGGCAGTGCAGAGAATTGGTAATGCTTTGAGCCAGCCTTGAATCTGAGGTATCTTCAGCATGATTGTCTGATTGGGACATGCAGGCATGCCTCTTTTAGGTCTAAAGTCACGAGCCAAGCCTTGCTGCCCAGCATGGGCAGAAGCTGCTGTAAGGTCTATTTTGGTATATCCAGGAAAGTGCTTAGAATTGATAGGTCCAGTATTGGTCTCCATGCTTTGTCCTTTCTGGGTACCAAGAACAGTCTTGAATAAAATCCTTGTCCTTGCTCTTGCCGTGGCACTTGTTGAATAGCCCTCATGTCCATGAGAACTGCGACTTGTTTTTGAGCCTCTGCCCATTGATTTTTTGGCAGGTCTGGCCAACTGTTTGCCCTTGGCAGGGTATGGAAATGAAACTTGTAGCCTTGTGACACTGTCTAGAACCCATTTGTCCTGGGTTACAATGAGCCAATTTTGAGGAAAAAAAGTGCTAGTTTTCCCCCTAAGGGTGCTGCCAGAAGGTAAGTGCTTGATGCAGGCAGGGGGAAGTCATTGGGACTGTTTCCTGTATGAACGTGGTCTTCTCCACCTTTGGAGGTAGAAGCACTCTACTTCTTAAACCTGTAGGATTCCCTGTGGCTGTGATCTGCCTCCAGGGCGTTTGGATCTGCCCCTTTGAGGTCTGAGACTGGAAAGGACCAATTCTTTGTGGGCCAGTGTCTGCTAAACCTAGGTGGCTGTACCTGTAAGAAATCCTTGACCGTTTGCATGGATTTAGCTTTGTCCTCCATTTTCTTTAACACCTCTTCTGCCTTAACACCAAACAAGGGATCATGCTGTAAAGGAGCATCTAATAATTTTGCTTTAACATGGTCAGGCAGATTTTGTTCCTTTAACCAAGCATGCCTCCTAATGACAGAACCCGTAACAGCGGCCCTGCAGGAGGCCTCCAGAGAATCAAACCCACATTGCAAAGTATGCTTTCCAACTTGTTCAGCTGCATGCAATAAATCCTGCATTTCTTTGTTTTCTGCACATTCAGAATTTGCCATCATTTTCTGTTTAAGCAGTGTCATGGTATACTGCCGATATTTGAGCATATGAAACTGGCAATTTAAGGCCCTTATAGCCAAAGTAGCAGATATGTAAATCTTTTTTCCCCATCTATCCAGTGCCACAGAATCCCTGTCAGAGGGGGTAGGGTTTTTTTGCAGTAGAAGCCTTGACCCCTTTCGGACCCTGAGAAATAGTTTCTGGGTTTGCAGTAGGGTTTTTGAAAAGGAATTTATGAGAGTCAGGGACCCTGTATTATCAGTCCGGCTTAACAGGAGCTGGAAGCAAAGAGTCAGGGGTCAGACTAGACTCCTGAAACACAATCTACAATGTCCAACGCATGTGGAATAGCTAGAGGCCTGTGTTGAGGTAGCAAAAGGAAGTCTGAGCCTTTTCTTAGATTCTGAAAAATCGTGGCTCTCCCAGTGGAAGTGCTCCCTCGTGCTATACAAGGTTTTCCCAAGAGAGTAGTACTAAGGAGGAGAAGCTGAAGGAACGGATTCTTCAGCATCAGAATCCTCATGGGGGGGGAAGAGAATATTCTTGATCAGAAGAGGAATCAGAAGAAATGGAAACTTGATCTAAAGATTCATAGTCGGTCTCTTGCCTAGGCCTCAGGAGGGTGATGGGAACCCCTGATAAAGGTAATTAAGTCTTCGGCCATTTTGAGCATCTGTTTTTTGGGCATGGAGGCCGGTCCTTGTGGCTGGTGAACTTGTTTCTTTGCCTTTAAAGGTGTTTTAGTCTTTGAAGTCAGTTTAATATATAATTATTTAGGTCTGAATACACTCTCATAAGCTGATGCCTGCTCAGCGGATCCGAACCCATCTGAGGGAATAATCTCAGAGGCTCCAATACCTTGAGTTTCCAGCGGCCTGGCAGACTCCATGTGGGAGTCTGTAGTGGCCTGCGACTAGCAGGCGTTAGGGGCTGCGAAAGTGCCTCACTGAGAATCAGCGACTTGCTTAGGAGAAGCTTAGTCTGTTTTGGACCTCTGTTGTCTGTCTTTCTTTGCATTTTTTGTGAACTCCGGTAGACGGATGGCTATCAGACGACATTGTATAATTAAATCTTAGCCCAAAACAGCTTAATGCAAAATTGTACCGACGCTCAGTGCGCTGGTTGAATCTAGCACAAAACAGACAACTAGCAACGTCGTTGTCAGGGTCTAGGCAAGGAATACAGTAAGAATGAAAGTCCTTATGAGGTATTTGCTTCCCTCTGCTTCGGGCACCGCATAAGAAAAACTGAATAAAATGGCGTCGGCTGCATCTTTTATACCCCTGACGACCTGACTTCAGGGAAGAGGCAACAGCAACCGACGCAGGACCCAAGACTTTGGAATTCAGGCTGACCGAGGGCAACCTGCCAGCAGATAACCCAAATGTAATAACTGCAGTGAAACAAAGAACATCTGTTATGTTAATCACATTTTCGTTACAATAAAATTAATGTCCTGTTAATTGGAACAAGATGGTCATTATGAATTTTGGGAATCCCAAATAACCTAACTTGGGACAATGTACAACCGAAAAAAAATCAAAGTTTAAGTTAAACTTCCATTTAGGCCCAATGCAACAGTGAAACATGAAAAACTGAAGGCATCTATTTATCTGGATTTGCTTTGAATCCTGGAGAACAAAAGGGTAACCTTATTTATGTAATTTGTGGCATTTACTAGATTAAAGAAACTTACCACAGTCACTGTACACATTTTTTAGAGAAAGGTTTAGATTAAATTTAGAAAAAGGTGTTCACATCTCAATAACGTGCCATATTTCAACTTAAATATTTTAGTGGTGAAATTTCAAATTAAAGGGGTATGGATGGGAGCTAGAGTGACCCAGTCTTACCAGATTGTGCCTTTTACAAAACTGGCAATTCTTATTCACTCATCCATTTTTAATGAATATCATTGTACAAAATATGCATGCACATGAAGTTATTTGGAAAACTGATACTGCCCTAATTATGTAGTTTTAAATTGAACGGACTTTGAAATTTGAGTAGAGATGGATTTGAATTTAATTTTTAGATCCAAAATTACAAACTGATATGCAGAACAGTGAGAATCTCTACAGTAAGAAAAAATTGTAAACTATTACATTTTAGGAATCATTTCAACTTGCGCTTAATTTGATATGGAATGTAAATTAATTTGTAGATAGATTCTGAATCAGAAGAAAAATGTACTCCATTCAGGAATTCATCTAAATTTTAAAACCAAACTTAACTTGTGGAATACCTCAAAAATAAAGATTTCCATAAATCTTTGATTCCATTTTCAGTAGAAATAGGTTCATAGATCACTACTATGTTAATTGCCCTTGTGGGACATTAAGCGTAGCCAATTAACCCATATGAGAATCAAACCTTGCACCTTGTATAAGGCAAATATCTTAATTTTAACTGATAATTGGAAAATTAGCAATGGAGTTATTTAAAAACTGCTGGTTTGAAACCATTTCATTTATGAAAACTTGAGTCTTAAAAATAGGAACAAGTCTGAATGGTCTACTAAAACCAAATGTTTCCATGTGCAATTTACAAGCAATGTAGATTAAAGGTTCTATTTTTTTAACTTTACATAAATAGGGAAAGGTATTCTATAGGCATTGTTTACATTGTAAATTGCATAAGTGGTTTAGTATTTCTATACAAATTTATACACATTTATGAAAATGTGTTTGCTATAAAAAAACAAATGCCTTTTTAAACAAGGAATAAGCGTTAGACGAGGTTAATCTGAATGTACGGGGCAGTGATTTAAATATATTCAAAGCAAAGGCGATTAGATGAATTACTAGCAGCTGATAAGCAAATTATTTGTTTCAAGATGCACTTAAATGTGCTTGGACTTGAGCCTAAACATGTTTTGTACCACGTTTTAAATAGTGTACTTAATTTAGCTCTGGTGGTTTGTAATGAGATTTTACAGTATTTAAGTGAAACAGGAACTTCAGAATTACTGTGGAACGAAAGTACTATATTCCTTTACAGATTTCCATTTGAGACTGGTTTTAAGCAGGGCAGGTAGAGCAAGATAATATCCAGAAACTGCACAATTCCCCTCCACATCCCCTCCTGTGTAGACAACACTGTCAGAGTGCAACTAGAAGAGGTCTTAAACCTCATTCAAAAAGTAAACTAAAAAATTACTTCCCAAAGAAAGCCAAGGAACTTTAAGTTACTCTGGATCTTGGCAGCCTAAACGAATGCCCAAAGAGTTCCAGATGGTACTTGGGAACCCCATCTTGATCCACTTCTTGAAAGGCGACCATACACTGGTCTTCAGGAAACATCTCTACATAAAGCAAGCAAAGGAGTCAAAGATTACCTAGACTCCCATTTAGAAAGCAGCCACACCAGTTTTGGGCACTTCGTCTCACCTCAGCTCTCCCCCTCCACCAGGTGCTTACCAATTGCATTATCCCACAATTGCAACGAAACAGAAGCTGCAAGGGGCGAGTGCTTTATTATTTGGTCAACTGTCTCCTAGTTGCTCCAACTTTGGAGAAGTTAGAGCACGGGAGTCTACTCCAACTATTCTGGACACTGGGCATTATGATGGGCACTGCAGAGTTATGAAGATGCTAGACATTCACTGGACATATCCTGCAAGACCTTTTCCCTCTGGACAGGATTCCTTCCACTCAGGGCGGTGTGAATTCATCTAGTCCCCTATACAAAACTTTACATGCAAGTTCTTTAGTGGATCTTCAAAGGCAGTAATGCCTGTATACAGACTTGGCAGATCAAAATTTCCAAAGCAAGCAAAGCATTCACAATGGTGGCATTACATCCCCAATCTCTTTGGTGAGACACCTCTGCACTGCTGTATTGGCAGTCACCAATGAAGCCTCCACCCATGTTGCAGGAACTGTAAAACACTTCATGTACATCACAAATTGAAGCCAGACATGGCATTAGTTTTTTGTGATTACAGCTGTCTTCAATCTACAAGCCTTTTAGGAATCCCTTCAACAAACTTGCCATTTACTAGCATAGGTGTGGTATGGTATACAAGAACAGGGTGGGTCTTACCCCCCTCCCTCATGCCAAGCCATGAAAGTTCAGGAATGTTCAGTAAATTGGTCAGTATAGTCAAATTACTGGGAACTGGAAACTTGTGCACAGACTTTGCTACTGTCTGCTAATGCTGTAAGAGTGGTCCTACAATAGCATACAAATCTTCATTTCTGAAGCACTTCCTTATGGAAAAATTCTCCTGAAGCCTCTGCTGAAAATGGAACCTGTGCCCAGTCAGACTCTCTCAGTAAACCAAACAAGTTATACAACCAAACAAGTTATACAACCAATCTGCATTCCTAACCAAAAAAGCCCCAGGAGGAGAATGTTGGAACAGAATTTGCAACAGCCCAGCAATGCTGCCATCCAGAAACACTACTAGGATTACATCATGCATACCCACCCTCATTTTCCCTCCATACCAAAATCTCTTAAGCCAGGCAGAACAAGTTCAAAGTAATTCTCATAGCAACATTTCAACCTTGTTGAGTCTTTAAGAGCCTCCCCCAATCCTTAGCAACAGACTGACATTTTGGCTTCCTTGCTCACCCACTATCCCTGGATCTCCCATTCTTCACAATGGACATCCTGGCTATAACCCTTCCCTATGTGGTCCCACCAGAATCCTTAGTTTAACAGCATTAACTCTACTAGGCTTGAGAATGCGTCACTTATGTAAACAGCTAGCACAGACCATCAACCTCTCCCTGCATCAACTTGAAATGACCAGAGACTTCTAGTTTCCAATCATCACATAGGCATCAGATTTCCCCACAACCTCTCCCTAGGACAGCAGAGATGAAAGTACAGCTGTTAAGAACTTATAACAGTAAATGTCCAACTGATCACTGGGTATTACAATACTTGCGTAATTCTACAGTGGTAACCTGATGTCCAGTAGCAGTACCAAAGCCAAAGCTTATTGCTCTGTACCTTCCAGCATACAAACTTAGCCTATGGGCTTAGATGTACACAACTGCCACGAGTGTATGATCCTCAGTCTATCCATCCACTCCCCCCCCCCCCCGAGTGGAGAGAAACAAGTCCAATTAAGAAAGGAAGCCAACTGCCACTCTGGCCAGAAAACTACAGGAAAAAGGGGGAAGCAATACTGCAACAGTGATCAGTAGAAAGCATCAAGTTATACAATAAAAAATGGCAAATTAATTTTAAACAGATAAAAAAAAACAGATTAAAACTCTTTATGGGATTCACTTTACCCCAAATAGACCCAAATGCTGGCATTGTAATCATGAACCAGCTGATCACCGTGGGCAGTGATCACTGGATGGTTACATAGAATCAGTTTTAAGCTGCAATATTTCCCATCAGAAATGTGTGCGATAAGAACAGCATGTATCCAATGCACATCAGTTATATCTGTTACCATTGAGGCCAAGCATAACTGGAAAGCAGCTTCTATGCCAAAATTCAGAGCAAAGGTGGTGGTCTATTAAATCTGTTCAGCTTTTTTCCTTTTTTACTCTCTCTAATGGTAGAGTGGCACAAAATATTTTTCCTCAACTTGCTATCAAATATGACAACGTTAAGGATTGGTTATATGTCTGCTGTTTAGTAGTCTTAAGACGACAAATGTAGCAAGAGGGGTCTTAAATGTGAAAATGCATTTATTATGCTAGTTAAAAATCCAGGCGATTACCTCAAGAACAGATCTGCAATCGATGCCTTTGAAAAAGGCACTAGATGAGGAGACTGCTCTTGCGGAGTGGGCCTTCACTGTGGAAGGTAAGACAGAAGACCTTTTGAAATCCAGCTAGAGATAGTCAATTAGAAACTGGGCTTCCCAACTTACCCTCTTGGAAGGAAACAAAGTTGGTCAAACTTTATCCCCAAGTAAAATGTTAGTTGCCTATGCACATCCAGGGAGATAAGAGATGGCCTTACCACTTCTGACATAAAGGAAAGGTTAGTCCTCAAGGAAACCCTATCATTATGGAAGGTGGGGTTCACTATAAGGGCCTGCAACTCAAGATTCTTCTAGTCTTCTTTCGGCTTTTCCTGGCTAGGGGTCACCACAGCAGATCATCTGTCCACTCATGATTGGCAATGGAGTTTTATAGTGTCGAGTTGCCAGCCTGGCGCCCAACCTTCCACAGAAGGTACACACGCACAAACTCACACCTAGGGTGAATTTAGAGTGTCCAATCCACCTACTGCATGTCTTTGGGATGTGGGAGGAAACCGGAGCACCTGGAGGAAGCCCACTCGACCACAGGGAAGACATGCAGACTCTGCACAGAAGGCACCCCAGCCGAGAATCTAACCAGAGAACCTCTTGCTGTGAGGCGGTAACGCTAACCACTGCGGCCGCCCAACTCAAGATTCTTCTACTATGGGTAAGAAATGACCAGAACAGTTTTCCTGGTACAGAATTTATGGTCCCACAGATGGAGAGCTCTTCTTGGAGGACTTATGAAGGATGCCTTCTAAAAACTCACCTCAGTTCTGGAAAGCAATGGTGGACTTGAGAGGCAATCATACAAGTGGGCTTTGGAATAGGCCATACCACTTTTTAAATAACTTGAGCACACATGACAGATCCACCGAATGGGAGTGTTATGACACCATATGAAAATTGTTTCAAATTGGATAGGCAAGATTTTCTAGTAGGTTCTCATCTTGCATGACCCTCGAATGAAAACTTGGCATCTGAATGCAACTAATATTCCATCATCCAGAGTAGCAGGTTGACAGCCTGAAAGTTGGGATGAATTGCCAAACCCTTGTTCTGTGCGACTATGCTGTGGGGCATCAGTGATTGCCCCTATCCAGACAGGGTACAGGGGAGACTGAGCTGCCTGTGCAAAAAGTGTTACTAGCAATACATTGGGTTCTCTTTCTGGATCTTCAGGAGAACCTTTGGGATCAGATGGAAGGCAGAGGTACTTTACCCCACCCCCCACCATAAGGACCATGTCCATCCTTTAGGGCTTAGTGAGAAGGGTCCTAGAGCAGATCAGTTATCTGCTCTGGCTGAAAGCAAGCCGATCAGAGGTGCACCCTGTTTGTGGACCATGTCCAGAAAGACTTCTGTGCAACATCCATTCATGGGGGGTCTTGTCTGGATATGCTGAGTTGGTATGAGACTACATTGTCCTAGGAAGGTATGGAAACATTTATAAAAAGAAACATGTCACTATAGGCAATGTCCTATGCCATCAGAGCTAGCCTGCACAGCTGATGAGACTTGGTGCCCCCCAGTTTACTGACTTTACGGAGATGTTATTCTGAATGCTTTCAGGGGGACTCAGTGCCACAAACAGCACCTGTAATGCCTAGATAACTGCTTTCATCTTCAGTGTTGCTAGAGTTCTGTGAAGGACCACTGTCAAACTGTTGTGGAGCCTGACCACATGCCTAAGGCTAAGTTGGATGAATGTGCAAGTTGAGTTTGGATGGGTAGGAAGAATCTCCTGTGTCAAGTTTCACAGATATCCACCATTGCAGTTCTCACTTTAGAAAGGGGAAAAGGGGGATTTGGAAGTCCTGAGGGTGGGTGGTTGGCAATGTCAAGACCAAAGAACTAAATACAACTGATCTTCCTCTTGTACAACCTGGCATAAGGCATCCAAATTGCAAATGCCATGTACCCTACAGCACTCTGAACCTCTGAGGTTGCAGACAGGGAGAGCAAGGACTGGAAGTAATTGGGTCAGAGAACTTTGAAGGAAAAGTCACTGACAGGGTATTCCATCTGCAACCTAGAAGACGGTATCCTTGGAAGAGGTTAGAAGACTTCCTGAGGTTGATAGTGAATCCCAGTCTTCAAGTGAATGAGATCCAATTGTTTCCTTGCACAAGGACCAAAACGGTAGTCATCCATGTAGGGGAAGATTCCCTGGGTTCTGCAGAAGGTGATAGCTGGAGATAGGTACACGAAGCTGCAAGCATTTCAAAGGGTAAGCAGAGAATAGAAAGTGATGGAAACCAGAAACTCCTACAGGTAGTGTGTATAGGGATGTGCAGGTATGCATACTTCACAGCTAGGGTGACCAGAAGGCTTGAGGAAGGATAAAGGGAAGCAAGGTCTGGAGAGAAAGCATCTTGGACAGAACTTCCAAAAAGGCATCAAGTTAAGAAAGTTAGGATGGACCTACATTGTTCTTTCTTGGGGAAGAACAGCCTTTAGTGGAAACCTTTTTTCCTGGGCTGTCAAATAACTGGTTCTATAGCTTCCCTGGAGTGCAGTTACTGAACCAATGTGATAGAGGAGGCTGGGAGAAACTGAATCCACTTTTGGGAGAGGAATATGTGGACCAAGATGGGAAGCAGAAGACAGTCAGTTGGAAAGACTTCCAGACTTGGAATCAGGCAGACTTTTCTTGTAACCTTTTCTTAGAGATTCTTACCTTTTTGAGGAGGCATTTTTATTTTTATGGACAATGGATAGCTCCGTTGTTATCTATGAACAAAGAGAAATGTGCTTGAAATCATGCACAAGTTTTCCTCTTTCCTACAGGGTTTTAAGCTCAGCTGCAGAAGAGTAAAAAAAAAATGTCCAAAACCTTGGTCTTGTCTTCTGGGAGAGACTGCAAGTAAAGTAATTAAAGCCTGTGGATAGGCGAACCAGTAGCTGCAGCCTTAGGGGAGGCATTGTGACTGCACTTAATGTCTTGTTACTTGTGTGGCATTACTGATCATAGAATGAACCCAGGATTTAAATCTTTAAGAATCCTCAAATTCAGACTTTCAGGCCCAAGTAAAGGATCCCAAGGAGAGTTGGATATAGGGCTGGGTGCCATCACTGTTGCAGACATCAGACCACAAAGTTGTCAAGTGGTTAGTTCAGTTACATCAGGTTGCCACAGTAGTTTTCCTGCTGCTGTAGCTATGGTGACAAACTAATTTTAACATTAGCTAAGCTTTGTCACTACTTGCAAAAAGAAAACTAAAGAACCAAAGTGGGACAACACACACGTCTGTACATTACATATGAAAAATATGAAAAATAGAAAACATACCTTCTAAGTCATCAATTGACTTCTCCAGTTTGGCTACAGACCTCTCCGCAAACTCTGCTCTAGTCTCAGCCTGAGAAAAAGAAAAGATGGTATAAGTTTTTTTTTTTTTTTTAAAATAGAAAACAGACCTCTACCCAAACCAGCCTTAACCAGATAATGAGATGCTTGTTTTGATTTTCAACTTTAGCAACATCTTCAGTAATTTCAAGAGTAATAACAAAGTGAAATACATTGCAGGGTATCAACACATTCAATGAAAAATGGCACACTAATGTATCCAGCACTATCCAACAGGACTAACTGTTTCAATGTCATAGTTGTCTACTCACTTTTCTGTGAAGCATATCCTTTTAAATCCTTTACTTCTGGCAAGTTACTAGAATGTTTGCCTTTACCATATACATGTGGCACACATTCTGATGCCATGTCATGAACCAGTGGGTTCACAAAATGAACCCAAAAGCCTTATTCACAACATATTGCTCTAACCCAGTTACCACTGCAGAGAACTACAGCACCCCCCCCCCATATACCGCCAATTCTGGATGCCTGTGGTCATTAATGCATCGGTCTCAGTCAGTACACATTCCTACAATCACACATTAACTTACAGAAACATTTGGGAAGAATACATCTAACTCCACTCCAATTACTGTACGTACTTAAGCTGCATAGGACATTGGTTAAAGAATGCAAAATCAATAAAAGTCGACTTAGTTATTTCCCTGAATGCAAAGTAAAAATATGGCCTTTGTAGCATATTTTCTGCTGCCATTCACGTCTCCATGCTGAAAGCTAAATTACCAGCACAGTAGGAAAATTGATTGCTTCAGTGGGCAGCATGAAGAGTTACCACTGCCCAAAGATACTCACCTTCAGGAGTAAATGCATTTTAGATTTTTGGTCTCAAAATTGCCACTGGATTTGCACACAAGATTAACTGAAACTCTTACCTTTAATACTAGCATGTTTGTTTGAATGCCAACCCCAAACAGAACCAGGATCATGTACAGCATATGCTACAAGTCACTACTCCACAGACTACTATACATTTCAACTGTGTTGGGAGGAGGAGAAATTAGTTGAGCAAGAGGTAACCTGGCATCTGGCCATGGTTTCAAAAAATCCTTAATGCTTCATATGTCCTGCATATGACCTCAGCCTGCAGGTATAGGGGGCACATAAGCAGATGTAAGAAAAGTAATGCCTCCCCAACTAGACCCAGGAGAGCCCTGGCGAGGGCCTGTGAAACAGCATAGTAAATAAAGTACTCACTATGGTCAAAGTACAGTAAAATGGGAAAGCAATACTGCAACAGAGATCTGTCATGGTAAATTATACAACTGTACTATACCCTTTCCCAGATCACTGTAGCAGTATTCCAATACTCAAGGGTGATTCCCAAAGCAAACAGTTGGTGGTGGTAGGGATCAGGTAAAAGAGGAGGCTTGGCAAAGAAGGTGACAGAGGTGTAAAAAGTATCTACTCTAAAGCTTAATGGAACTGGAATGAGTGCCACTGAAGGCACAGAGAAACTGCTCTGGCTGAACGCAACTTGGACAGGGGCTGGAATCTTTTTACCATAGAAGGTGTTGAGAACAGAACTGGAAATCCAAACTGGAGGACTATTTGGAAAAAGGTCTTCCAATTTACCCTGCTGAGACAGTTGATCAGACTTTCTAAAAAGGTTTAGGATTTTTACCCGGAGAACACTTCAGCCTCTGTATATCCAGGAAATGAAGGCTTTGCCGGTTTTGAGGAAGAATTTGGGAATAAAGGTTCAGAGACCTTTCATTTACCACTTCAGGCATAAAGAATGGGCTAGCCATTAAGGAAACTCTAGCCTTGTGAAGGGAATAAACAGTGGGGTTGCCATAAGAGCCTGTTGCTAACTCTAGCAGATAAGTGTATAAATGTTTCCAGGTACAGACTTAGTGAAGCCGTTTTAAAAGGTGGCATGCTAAGCTTCTCAAACAAAATTCAAATCCCTGCTAGGGGAAAGGCCTTGGGATTTAGATGGACCCCTTTTAAGAACAGTTTCAACTCAACTCTGTATAGCAATGGTATGCAAAGTCATGCAAAAAAAAGCATAGTCTGATTCTCCAAAGCCCACTTATCACTGAATTAGCTCATACACTTACGACAATAGCAGATATATTCAGAAAAGGAGACTTGTGACAACATACGGAAAATCTTTTCTAAATGGCAGTTTCTAGGATGTGGTTCTCTTATCTCCTGGTGTCCACTAAGCATGTCATCCAAGAAGTGGCGTGTGAAAGGAATTAATTCCATCACCCAGATTTTCTCAGGTTGAGAACATCTAGGTTTGGGTGAAGCAAGTCTGCTGTGGAGTAATTTGCTCCTAACCCAAACAGTAGGGGAACCAATACTGCCTGGGCCAAAAGGGAAGGAACTAGCAACATTTCTGGATTGTTGTGCATCTTCAGAAAGACTTCTGAAATAAGGGGTAGAAGGTACAATAGAATTTCTCCCCCTAGTTGAAGGGCACTGCCTCCATCCTCCAGAACTGGAGACATGTTATGAAGCAGCACAGTGAGTTCTGTTCTAGCTGCAAGAATAAAAAGTGTCTAAAATAACTGGACACTCGTGCCAGCCCATCTAAGGGTGGGTGCCTGCCCATGCTCTCAATAAGTGCAGCTACTGCCAAGCAGCAGACGCAGTAAGGGGAAATACCCATAGCCACCTGCCGAATCTTTCGGCATGAGATGTGCAGTCTCAGGAAAGCCAGATGAAACAGATCATATAGAAAGAAAAGACTCAACACAAGTTAAAATGGGTGGGCATCTACAAGTGTACAAGACTTGATACAAATTAAAACAAAGGGGCACAATTAATAAAACTGCCACAAATTGCTTAAATGCATTTTCTTATCACTGCACGATAGCACTACAGTACTTTACCTCTTTCAGCTTATCAGTAAGGAGCTTTATCTCTTCTTCGTATTTGTCTTCCTTTTGAGAAAACTAGAACAAAAAAACAGCACTTTAACCAAAAGTCCCAAGCAAACACTACTTGTCAACTAACATTTATGCTAAAATGAGACAAGTACATTTTCAAGTACACATCATTCCTGTAATTTCAGGTCTGGTGTGCCTAAAACTTGCAATCCACCAGAACAGCCACATACACCGCCTCAGCAGAAGTATTTCTCATATGAAACCCCTCCCCAAAAGTATGCAAAAATTTTAGTTCAGATGCACATTTCTCCAGTCCTATAAAACGATGCAAATGCTATGGCAACAAAGGCAAGCTTTTCACCAACCCTGGGGGCCCAGATAAGGGGACCAGTATGTGATGTACAGGAAGCTAACACTAAACCTTGCTAACAATTTCAGTGCACACCAAAGGCAATCTAAACAATTTCCAAGTCTAGAAGCTGGCAAAGTAACTGGCATTTAACGAGCTCAAAATCACCAAGCTGCAATTAAAGGCAAGGTGAAGAGGTACAAAGTTTACACAAAGCATCCTGCAATCCATTGAAAGTCCACAAAAGTGAACTCTTGCAAGGTTTACATGGTGCAAAATCTGTATCTTAAGAGTATCCATGCAATTGCTTATTTTTAAGCAAGGGGATGGGAGAAACCTACCTGCTCTAGAAACCTTCCTTAATGCTTTCATATGCTGTCATATGTAGCATCTTTTTACACTGTTTTATACAAACACATTTAAAGTAGTGTAAAAGCTTTACTAAAATGAAACAAAGATGTGAAATATTTGACAGGAGTACCTGGCACATGAACCAAAACAAAGCAGGCAACTTTTAAGTTAAAATGACAAAGTGTGAGATGTTAAGGGGTCCCAGAGTCCTCTTCAAAAGCAAGGATCTTTCCGAAACTTGTGTACACTGCAAGCACCAGTGGGTCTTGCTGCGTTTCTTGTAACTAAATACAATAGTCTGCTCATATGACTCGACAAGGCCTACTTTAGGTAATATACATTTGCTGCTCTTGGTAAACCATTTCACCCCTGAAAGTACTGGAACCTCTAAGTGCATGTTAAAGGTGGGCAGTGCTTTTCCCAAAAGTGTATGTGGCAGGGAAGGGTGGTAAAATGAACAAAATATCCATACAAAATATCCATACAAGATACTAAACAGGAAAACAACCAAGGAATACAGTTAATGGCCCACTGCACAAAGGCCTGCAATGCAGAAATTTGCATACTAGGCTCGACAAGTACTCCTGTAATGCCGGCAACATGTTCATCCAAGAAGCAAGAGGAGGAGCTGTAAATGGATGGCAATATATTTTTCCTTTAACCAGCCACTGGAGATGCACAAGCCAGTGCATTTCTTCGTGCTGGTCCCAAACCCCGATAAATGGGGAGGGTTACATCAAGAAGGGCATCTGGTGTAAAACCTCTGCCAAATAACACATGCGGACAACAATACAGATTTCCATACCGGATCGGTAGAGGCCCAGGTTAACTACTGCCACCAGTACTGTTAGCCAACACAGCGCTGGTAGAAATTGGGCTACCGTTGGCCGAAGGAGAAAAGGGGGAAAGAATGCCCGAAAGCAGAAAGAGGAAGGTTAGGAGTGTAGTAGTGAGGGTAGGAACTTTGAATGTTGGCAGTATGACTGTTACAGGAGAGAGCTGGCTGATATGGAGAGAAGGAAGGTTGATATATTGTGTGTGCAAGAGACCAGATGGAAGGGGAGTAAGGCCAAGTGTATAGGAGGTGGGTTCAAATTGTTCTATCATGGTGTGAATGGGAGGAGAAATTGGGTAGGGATTATCCTGAAAGAGCAGTATGCCAAGAGTGTATTGGAAGTGAAAAGAGTGTGAGTGATGTTTATGAAGCTGGAAATTTATGGTGTAAATGATGAATGTCGTTAGTGCATACGCTCTGCAAGTTGGGTGTGCAATGGATGAGAAAGAAAAATTTTGGAGAGAGGTGAAGTGGTGGTGAGTGTACCCAAGGGTGAGAGACTGGTGATTGGAGCGGATTTCAATGGGCATGTTGGTGAAGTGAACAGAGGGGATGAGGAAGTGATGGGTAGGTATGGTGTTAAGGAGAGGAATGGAGAAGGTCAGATGGTAGTGGATTTTGCGAAAAGGATTAACATGGCTGTGGTGAATATTTATTTTAAGAGGAGGGAGGAGCACAGGGTGACGTACAAGAGTGGAGGAAGATGCACACAGGTGGATTATATCCTATGTAGGAGGGCCAGTCTGAAGGAGATTGGAGACTTGAGAAAGTGTAGTCAGGCAGCATAGAATGATGGTCTGTAGGATGATGTTTGATCAAGAAGAGGACAAGTGTTAGAGCAGTGCCAAGGATGCAATGGTGGAAGTTGAAAAAGGGTGATTGTGAGGTGGCGTTCAGGGAAGAGTTAAAACGGGCACTGGGGGGGCAGTGAAGAGTTACCAAATAGCTGGGTAACTACAGCAGAGATGTTAAGGGAGACAGCTAGAAAGGTGCTTGGTGTGACATCTGGACTAAGGAAGGACAAGGAGACCTGGTGGTGGAATGAGGAAGTACAGGACAGTATACAGAGGAAGAGGGTGGCAAAGAAGAAGTGGTATTGTCAGAGATGAAGAAAGTAGACATGAGTATAAGGAGATGAGGTGCATGGCAAAGAGGTGGCGAAGGCCAAGGATAAGGCATATGGAGAGTTGTATGAAAGGTTGGACACTAGAGGGAGAAAAAGGACCTCTACCGATTGGCTAGACAGCGGGACAGAGCTGGGAAAGATGTGCAGCATGTAAGGGTGATAAAAGTACAGTGAGGGAAACACTCACAAGCGAGGAGTGTGTTGAGCAGATGAAAATAGTACTTTGAGGGGCTGATGAAGGGGCTGATGAAAGAGAGAAGGTTGGATGATGTGGGGATAGTGAATCAAGAAGTGAAAGATTAGCAAGGAGTAAGTAGACAGCTATGAAGAGGATGAAGAATGGAAGGCTGTTGGTCCAGATGACATACCAGTGGAAACACGGAGGTACAGGAGAAATGGCAGTGGTGTTCTTAACCAGATTGTTTACTGAAATCTTGGAAAGTCAGAGGACGCCCGAGTTTAGAAGTGTTTTGGTACCTATTTTTAAGAATAAGGTTGATGCACAGAGTTGTAGTAACTAGAGGAACAAAACTGATCAGTCACAGCTTGAAGTTATGGGAAAGAGTTGTGGAAGCTAGGTTAAGAAGGGAGGTGGTGTTGATTAGCAATCAGCAGTATGGTTTCATGCTGGGAAAGAGCACTAAAGATGCAATGTTTGCTCTGAGACTGAGGAATTTAGGGAACGCCAGAAGGAGTTGCATTGTGTCTTTGTGGACTTGGAGAAAGCATATAATAGGGTGCCTAGAGAGGAGTTGTGGTATTGTATGAGAAAGTCAGGAGTGGCAGAGAAGTATGTAAGAGTAGTACAGGATATGCATGAGGGTAGTGTGACAGTGGTGACGTCTTCAGTGGGAGTGACATATCCATTTAAGGTGGGATTACATCAAAGATCAGCTCTGAGCCCTTTCTTATTTGCAATGGTGATGGACAGGTTGACAGACTAGAGGCAGAAGGCCCCATGAACTATGACGTTTGCAGATAACATTGTGATCTGTAGTGAGTAGGGACCAGATTGAGAAGACCTTGGAGAGGTGGAGATATGCTCTAGAGAGGAGAGGAATGAAGGTCATCAGGTCTAAGACAAAGTAAGTGTGTGTGTGTGTGTGTGTGTGTGTGTGTGTGAGAATGAGAGGGAGGATAGAGGAATGGTGAGGATGCAGGGAGTAGAGTTGGCGAAGGTGGAAGAGTTAGTACTTGGGATCAACAGTTCAGAGTAATGGTGAGTGTGGAAGAGGTGAAGGAGAGTGTGTACAGGCAAGGTGGAATGGGTGGAGAAGAGTGTCAGGAGTGATTTGTGAGACTGGTACCAAGAGTGAAAGGGAAGGTCTACAAGAGGGTAGTAAGAACCAGCTACGTTGTATGGGTTGCAGACGATGGCATTGACAAAGGCAGGAGTCAGAGCTGGAAGTGGCAGAGTTAAAGACGTTAAGATTTGCACTGGGTGTGACAAGGATGGACAGGATTCGGAATCAGTATATTAGAGGGTCAGCTCAGGTTGGACGGTTTGGAGACAAACTCAGAGGTGAGATTGCATTGGTTTGGACATGTGCTGAGGAGGGATGAAGGGTAAATTGGGAAAATGATGTTAAGGCTAGAGCTGTCGGGTAAGAGGACAAGAGGAAGGCCTAAGATAAGGTTTATGGATGTGGTGAGAGGACATGCAGACGATTGGTGTGAGCAATATGCAGAGGACAGGAAGAAATGGAAACAGATTATCTGCTGTGGCGACCCCCAATGGGAACAGCTGAAAGAGAAGATGCTGGTTTAAGGCCCTTTTTCAGTAATGACCTGGGCCCAAAAGCAAGTGTGCAACAATCATGGAAATACACAAACCATTTAAAACCATCTGATAGCATAGCATGCCAATCAAAACGAGTGAAAAAGTGTTTGGATATTCACAGGCAAATCGGCTACAAATAACTGTACAACTAGGAAGCGAGCGAGAGAGCGAGAGTGAGCGTGAGCGAGCGTGAGCGAGCGAGCGTGAGAGAGCGTGAGAGCGAGCGAGCGTGAGAGAGCGTGAGAGCGTGAGAGAGCGTGAGAGAGCGTGAGAGAGCGTGAGAGCGTGAGAGCGTGAGAGCGTGAGAGAGTGTGAGAGAGTGTGAGAGAGTGAGAGAGTGTGAGAGAGTGTGAGAGAGTGTGAGAGTGTGAGAGAGTGTGAGAGAGTGTGAGAGAGTGTGTGTGTGAGAGAGAGAGAGAGAGACCACACCCATTTTCAAAGCTTGCACTCATTCCCAAGATAAAAGAAATCTGTTCCAAATGCGGTTCCCCAAAGGAAATGGTTCCGTCAAAACATACAAGAGATTACCTTCACCTGGAAAAACATCAAGCTGAGAAATTAGGAAAATGAACTATGAATATGATTAGAAACCTTAACCTAGGACTTTATACTCAAAATGCTTCCTGACAGATAGGGAAGACCCATATTTATTCCAGTTTGCAAAATTCATTATCTGAACTTGGGTCTCTTCTGATGAACTTGGGTGCTTTTATATCATAAGCGTCCCTTATCTGTAGGGCAAAAATGGAAGTGGGATTCTTATTGGTGCAATAAGACAGGCAGCTTAACATCTAGTTTAATTAGGTAGCATTTATTCTAAAAAACTGGTGTAAGTTTTTGTTTGGACCAACACTCCTGGACAGCAGTGCAAATGATGCAGAGCTGCTTGCCAAAAGCAGAGGCAACAGCAAATCTCAATCATTTTGCAGTTAACTACAGAGCCTGCATAGGAGTCCTGTTAGGGCTCTGCTCTTCTGTAACTAGATGTCAATAGCTAAAAAACATACCCGTATTCTGGAAGACAAATTGCCAGTGGCCAGTACAAATGTGTAGACAACTTACCATAACTGCAGGTGTTATTGTCACTGCTGCAGCTAACTTAACTATCTTCAGTCTACCCGAAATTTTAGGACCATCAGCTGCTGTCTGGTTAATGTCCAATTCCTTGTATCAGATTCCATTAAAAGAACTCTATGGTTTTGCAAGCATTAATGGAAGAATTAACTATGGCTCCACACAGCAGCCTCCAAATTTAGCTACAATACACATGTTTCTTTACTTATTCTGTCCCTGGATAAGCATCAATTATAGTGCTTGTAACAGTGTTTAAAGTCCAACGTAAGACTAAGCTACTGTGGGGACTACTGGAAATGTTTAAGCTTGAGATTTCTGAACTAATTTCTTATTTTTGGGCAGTATACCACTCTGCACTACAGAAGATGCCCAATACACCTCTGCAACAAATGTAAAGCATACTGAACAATGTGCACCAGTGGATAACTGTCTGCTTGACTCCCTAGGTTACCATCCTTTTTGTTCTGCAAACAGCTTAACAGGAGTTTGTCAGAACCACAGCACTGGACCTTAGACAAGTATATAAAGTGCCCAACAGGCTACCACTTATAAACTTATCACTGGAGAAAGAAAATTGGTTTGCCTTGGAGTACACATGGAGCAAAGCCACTAAAGATTGAAAAATCAGTCAACACTACATATACAAGTAAACACAAAACAATGCATTCAAAATAGCTCCTCAAATCAATTACGCACTTCCTGTCAAGTACCATCATCCTGTTATTTCATTCTTAAAGTGGAACTACATCATGCATTTTACTTCTCCCCTCTGTAGCATGACGTGTCACCTTTATCACACCATGGTATTGCTGGTTCTACTAAAAGCATCACATGTTTCCATAAGCTTTTTAAAAGCCCCAAGGGCCAAAGTGACCATCGCCTCTTAAGGTAATTCAAAGTTTTGCAGAAGACAGATTTCACTTATGAGCCTTTACAGGACCCACGTGGGCCTCCCAAATATCACCACATGCATCAGTTGTTAAAGTTTGATTGTGCTCAGTCTGGACCAGCATTGCCCTCTGGATATATGGCAGTACTGGTATGGTTCAGTCCAGAGACTGCACGTTGATTCTGCTGAGCCTTCAGTCCCAAACATACCAGTAGAGCAAAAGACCCCAAATTCCCCGGTCAAGGAGAGGCTTGCATGCAGACCCTCTGAGCCTGTAAGACTAGCTCTCCAGGGTAATAGCTTCTTCTAATGGCAAACACCTTACCACTGTCTTGGTCCAATTACTCCCAAGAAAAAACACATACAGTAATTAGGCTGTCCTGAATTTCCTGCTCGGCTTCTTCAGGCTGTGGCAGTAATAGAAAATCATGTGCATCCCCTCTGGTCCTCAAGTAAGATGTAATTTGTGAAGCCTTTCTTAGTATGCTTCCTTTGTGCAGTTCAAAAGCCAAAGGGCAAGGAGAACCTGCAAATGATGGTCACCCCACCTTGAATCAAAAAGTGTTCTTTAGCTCTTTTTAGACCAAAACAAATCGACATTCTTTATGTCCAATGACAACAGTAAAAGCACTAAAGCATGATAGGAGTGTGGGGGGGGGGGGCTGCTGGGCAAGTAGTCAAACCCAGTTACTTTAAACCCTGAGAGTACCAATATCAGTTTCCAAGACCATCCTTTTCCAGGAACCAGAACAGTCTAGTATGCAAAAACTAGATTTCTCAGTTTATTACCATTATGGTGCTTTACAGCAGCTTAAAAAGTGAGAGCCAGTTTTACATGATCCTACAGAATGGGAGAGCTCTTCCTAAAGACAGGATAAATCTAAACCCTAAACTGGTATAGGCTGCTCACACAGGTATGGTGATTGGACATTTCAGCAGCACTATAATTTAGCTGCTGGGCTCTTCTCTGCAGACCACACTTACCATTCTTTATATGCCACTTATAAACAGCATGGTCTTTGGTCAGAAAAAACTGCTCGGACGTCAGTCTTTCTCTTTTCTCCAGTTTCTTAAACTTTTTGGGTTGGGTTGACATTACAAAGTGTACAGTAATCCCCCTTTAATTTTTTTTTTGTAGTGACTACTGGATTCTTAACAGTATTTAACTTACAGGGCTGCTGCTACAAGGTCAGGCTTGAGACAGCAGCTGCAAAATGCTTACAACTTATGCACTCTGCCTTACCTTCTGAAATACCTGCAACTTCAGTGATTCATCCTTAAATTTTCCCAGGACGGTCCTCAGAGGATTTAGCCACAGTACTTTGCCATGTCCATCTGTCAATCATCCTGAAGAGCAGCATAGCTGGCATGTAGAACTTTCCTTTAGGGAACACATTAAGGCCTGGAACCAGTCTGCAACCTTCAGCTGTGACGAGACAGATAACTACAGGAGCCAGAATGGGGTTTTGTACAAGTAGTTAGTTCTACAAGTACAGCAGACCTGATCAGGCTTTGAGGGCTTTCAATTAAGTACCAGGGAGACGGGTAAAAGGTACCTTCAAATGCTTCAGACTAGGTGAACTGTTGTGCACTTAGGCCTCCAATTCCTAAACGCCCAAATATCTTTACTTTTACTATATTAACACTTTCCAATTCGTATTCATGCCCTAAGCTAGCAGCTTCAAAAAGGATGCATCCTCCAGGGAACAGTCATACGAAATGGATTCCTCATCAAATTCATAACCTAATGGTACGAGGCAGTTATGTTAAGACCGTCTTCATCCAACGAGCCTCTTATTTAAGCAGGTATGGAAGATAAATTAACAGTTCTACAGTAATGACTGTTTTTGAAACTTTTCCCTCCCAATTTATTAAATTAAGAAGTCAAGATGAAACTGAGGACCCTGAACCTGAACGGACAGTCCCAAGTGCACAAGACCTCAAGACAGGAATCCATGTACAGAGTACTACCTTGCATGCTATCTTAGCAGATGTACTGTTTCCACTTGATAACTTGGACTCTCATAGGTTGTTCATAGTGAATGACACCCTCTCCCTACTGCACAGCCAGCTCCCAACAGAGGTCCAAGATTCTATCAGATGTTACAACCATCTGCAACCCAGTCTTTGAAAGCACACTAGCAACTGCTTGGGTAGGTCCAATTCCAGAGGGGTGGGACAAATTCCAAAGTCAAAGACTACAGAAATTCCGTAGTCAAAGGCAACTGGCCATAAGTTTATATTTAAAAACCCTCCCCAGACCTTTGCAGTACTACTTTTCTGTGTACCTTTGACAGCACAGTGGTGCAGCGGTCTATATGGTCACCTCACAGCAAGAGGTTCTCTGGTTAGATACTCAGTTGGGGTGCCTTGTGTGTGGAAGTCTGCATGTCCTCCCTGCTTTCCTTCAAGTTTCCTCTGGGTACGCAGTTTCCTCCTACGTTACAAAGACATGTGTTTGGAGTGTTTCTCTCAGAGCCTCCACTGAAAAATGGCTAGTTTCTGGTAAACGGACAAATGTAGAATATGAATCATTGTATGGAATCTGGTGCTAACACTCATGGCTTTTGGACTGGCATGAGGCACACCCTGGGAAAAATTCTAGTTTCCGTGGAAATTTCATCAAATCAAGAATATTAACAAGAATGAAGAGAAGTGTAACAAAAAAATTTCCCTATGGAGTACTTATCTTGTCACATTGTGGAAAACTGTTCTGGAACCCAAACTAGGCTGACCATGAATGTTCTTGAAAATGTGCAAAATTTAAAAAGTAAACTGCAGATTGCAATGACTGACCACATTTTGATCTGGTACAAGACTGCAAAAGCCTGGTTGACCACCTGAGGGTACATGATTTAGCCAGGCAAGGGCAAATGCCAGCCTGAAGCAGATTCCCATATATCAGGAATTCTATTGTAACACTGATTTAGAGTATCTCACTCTTGCTCATCTCTGATGCAAGGACTTTACTGTCCTTAAAGAATCCCCCTCCCCTTGAGGCACTAAGGACATGAAAATAACAAGCAGCCAAGTACCAAGCAGAGAGTCCTTTGAGCAGGAAAATACACGCTAAAGTAGCATCTGGAAACCCAAGCAAACTATTCCTTAAAGCACAAATGCTAGCAAACAATGAGCACTGTAGACATCACACTGACCACTGGTCTACAGAAAAGCCAGTCTCCTTATCAAGTCAGCCTACTGAGCCTCTTCTGGGTTGGGGAGGGGGTGTATACAAGGAATAATTCTCAAGCCAGAGCTCAGCATGGGGCCTTCAGCTTTAGCTTATGGGTTCTGCTTCAAATCAGTATGCCAACTGGGCTGCTGCTCAGGATACTCAGCCATGAACTGGTCAGCACTACCACCCAGAGCACATGACAAGGTGCTGCTCAGAAGCAGCACCACTGCCATCAGAAGCTGAGGAGCTACAAACTAGACTCCTTGCTTACCAAACATTCAAAGCAACTCTTTCAGGGACAGCAAGACAACTAAAAAATTCCTTGCCTTCTTCCACCATTCAGAATGTACAGTGGGACCATGCAAGGTATTTCCTGCAAACCCCTACACGTGCCATCATCCAAAGCATCTGGAATACAGACTGCAGACAGCAGTGAACCCCCCCCCAAGACTAACAAGCCTATTTCAGATATACAAGTACCCTGAAAATTGGAGTATGCAAAAAAGGACAGCTGCACAGGCAGGCACTAGGATATTTT
The DNA here is from genome assembly GCF_019279795.1 of Protopterus annectens. NCBI lineage: Eukaryota > Metazoa > Chordata > Ceratodontiformes > Protopteridae > Protopterus > Protopterus annectens. Next base: position 410,995,912 of record NC_056741.1, read on the forward strand.
GCTACTTTTTTGGAGGCATTATATAATTTTCAGATCTCATCCTGAGGAAAAGGTTGTGCAATCTAATTAGGAGTGTTGAAGTGAGCAGTGGTTTGGATGCAGAATTTAACCTTACAATGCTTTTCAAACCAAGATAAATGGCTAGACAACAAGCTATGGCAGTCTTGTTCACTTGGATACAATGTCAAGCAATATTTCTTCTGACCCTTTATGTTCTGGATAACAATGAGGGTTAGGAAAGGTACAGAACCAAAGGAGAGAGTCTGTTTACCAGGAATGTATACTAAAGGAAACAAAATCAGGTTCAGTACAGTCTTGCTACAAACTTACTGTGGGACAGAGTCTGCAAAATAAGGAAATTCATCCATGAACCCCCCCCCTAAAAAAAATGAAAGTTGCCCCATACCATGGAACTTGAGGCTATTCCAGAGGCTATTCCACTCCCCAAGATCTTTAATCAAACTACTTTTGCAGTGTGAATGGAGAAGACAGTACTGCCACACTTCCATAACATTCTGCACCAACACAAAATTTGTTAGCAACTATGACTACTGGAAAATTAAGGTAGTCCGTATACAGATTTTGGCCAACATAAGAGCACTAGTCTCAGTCTCTAGATCAGATGCATCAGCAATGTCACATGCAAGCAGAAAACGCCTTAAAGAACAAGATCAGAATCCCCTTCATTAAACTGAACAGGGGGCTATAAACAAGCTCTGGAAATGGGAGAAACATTTGGTTTAGACCTGGGAAGTCATTTTGGACTAAATCCAGCCACTTGGTTGATCAAAATCATGTGCTCCTGTTCCATCCCTATAGCTTGACCAGTTCTAACAATCAAATGGCATAAAGGCCAATTCAAGTAAAACTCTGTACAAGTGTGCCATTCACTTACAAAAAGTTAGATACTAGCCAACTTAAGAAATTTTGTATTAATTTAATATTTACAATATATACACAAAGAAAAAATATACTGTTAGAATAAACAAACTTATACAATTAACACATCAAGAGTCTTGGCATTTCAATTCCAACATTCCAATGCTAGTCTTTTCACAGATCTTATTCTAATCACTTTTCAGTTTTACTAGCACTGCTGACCCTCAATGCAGAACAGTTCAATTTCAGATTTTTTTGTAATAACTTTTCTAGCTACTGCCAGGAGACCCCAGAACATTGTTTGGCTTTACAAATAAAGTGGGATATTAACTAGATCAATTACTACCAATGGAAAATTTATCAAACCATTGTCTTCCGAATATACTTTTGTAATCCATAAGCAAGACCAATCAGTTTTCACATCTTTACTACAGCAACAAACTGAAGTAATTTTACCAACTTATACTTTATAGGGAGCAACATTCTCTGTACTATACATTTCCACAAATTTCCAGTATAAGCTTGAAGTTACACAGATTCAAGTTTTATTCTCACCATGTACTGAGTTGCTATTTAAAAGTCAAGTCAGATTACTTCCAATGATTAGTATTACTATAAATATTCATAAATTGTGTAGTGGATAGCACTGTTCTCACAGACCTTCATTTCCTAACTCAGTTCTCTGCTACTGAGTCTTCGGCAAAAATCTTTCTGAACTTCCTGCATACAAACATACATACATTTTGCAGAGTGCTCAGCTTTCTTCCACAGTCCCAGACATTTAAATGAACCAGGGTTCATCTAAACTGTTGGGAGTCTTGTTTGAGCTCTATGATAGGCTTAATCATATGGGAGAAGATCCCTTGCCCTGTAACCTAGGCTTAATCATATGGGAGAAGATCCCTTGCCCTGTAACCACACCAAGTACTGGGATAGGCTATTTTTCCCCTGGGGCCTTTAGACTGTGGTCAAATCAGATCATGCTCCCTAGTTGAGCATTAACAGAAATATCTGATGTACCTGTACTTGGTGACAAGTGTCTATGGGATGGATGGCCCTCCAATGTATCTACCAACAAAACAATGCTGCTGCACTAACCTTTTGGTCACTGCATCAGCTGTAGGGCACACGTGTCAATCTAATCCACGTTTTTTGTTGCAGTTTTTGGAACTTTCCAGTTCTCAGGCTGTGTGAAGCACCTTACTTGGTAGGTGATTCAGTCATCACTAAACTACACTGTCTTATTCTACATTCTGATTGAACATGGTGTGCGTGTTTTCTGGTCTTTGAGACCAATTTTTAGAATTCATTCTAGGTTGGTGTGCATTTGCTAGTTTTTGGATGCTGGTTTCAAGGAGCCGATTTCTCTGCTCCATAAAGCAGACTGATGCTATGACAACTGGTGTATTCTAATCTTGTTTCAATGGTGATGCTTTTGCTTTCGCATGATTTTGAGTTAAAGGCTGTGGCGGCTGTGTCTAAGCCAAACAACATGTCCACTTCATCGAATGTGACAACCAAGGTATTTCAAAGTTTTGGTTTGTTCTACTGGCTAGTTATTTAACCAGTCGAAGTTTTGAAGGTCAGTTGTCATGACTTCTGCTTTGGATGGGCTGATTTTCAGCACACTTAGTTCAGCATTTTCAGTAACTCTTAAAACATCTTTTAGCTCAATATAACCAGCACAGGCTAGACAGAGAAACTCATGATTGCAAGAAAAAAGTCTATTACAATGAACAGTGCTGAAATGGCAAATATTTGGCAAATGACTCATCAGAAATTAAACCTCAAAAAACTCTAGAACACAAGCCACAAGCTACTCTGTATGCAAGTAGGCTGCGCAAGAGATATACTACCCATTTCTTTGCATTTCCTAGCCAATTACAAGTATAAGGAACATGAATATAACATGCTCCCTTTAACAACTCTCCAGTAGTAGACAGCTCAACCTCAGCAGTATCCAAAAAGCTACCGAACACACCCGATAATTACAATTTGCTGCCTTCATTAAATGGCACCAACTCGTTTCTCCATCTGACTCCATACCGTACAAAGGATGGAATGAAAGCAGTAAGGTTTGAAAATTCTACAAATGAATCCCCCATCTAGGTTCATCGAAAAAGTGCAGTTCAGTGTAATGTACCGTAGGGGTAGTCACGACTAAGGCAATTGGCGTTTTAGTACAAATCCTCATTCACAGGAATAATCCAAAGGCCGAAGTCCGTCCCTGTCAATTTTAGAACTTTTCCATGTCCCCAGCAAGCTCAGCTGATGCCACTCAATTCTTTTGGCTTCAAGTTATTGCATGTTGGATGGGGCGCCCATAACCATGGCCCTCTGTGTACTTCTAGCAATTAATACCCTATACAAACTAAAGAAATGAAACTTTCCTAAAACATCACAGACTAGACTCCTTACCATTAGGAAGGGGTAATGAATCCAGCTTTTAGTCCCTAGCAGTTTCTAAATCAGCAACTGCTGTTTTCTTCATTAAGGTAATCCAAGCTTCCCTGGTTCTGGAAGCTTGTTTTTCCAAGATCAGGCAGTTGTGTTTTGTCAGTCAGAAATGAAAGATGCAACTAAGACATACTCCAGTCTGAAAACATTTGAGGGGGACCATCAGCAGCTCTGATTTCTTATTACACCCACACCCAGGAGAGGTAGGTACCACCTAGAGAGAGACCTCCTTAAAGTACCACTTTAAATATTCCTTGAGGTAAATGTGCCCCTGAAGAAACCATTCTCTACAAAAAAGCTTGAAAAAATTGATCTGTTATGCAGCCTATATGCCAGAAAATAATGGCAGCTAGATCCCCCTTCTACCTCAATCCGAGGAACCTGGAAAGGCAATTCAATTTGGTTTGAGGAAGAGGGATCCCAAACATCTATCCTCAAGCCACAGCCACACTATACAACTTATTAACCAGTGCCCACAGCAATACCTGCACCACTGTGACTGGGGCCACCTTGTAGCAAAGTCAGTCTCTCTCCAGTGGGGGAATACTTCAACAAATTTAAAATAAACGTGCCCAAAGTTCACATAACATGGGTGAGGACTGAATGAAATTTAGCAATGTCAGCTGTGAGTACTTGGGGAAATAACCCCATCTTGATATCTCTGGCACCTTCTCATTAGGTCTGAGAAAGGCAATAACTCTGTTTCCACAGACGTCAGGACTGGAGCTAAACCAAAAGGCAGGCAGTGGACCAGACAGAATCACTAGAAACAAAAGCCACAGATCAAGGCCTCACGCTCCTTGCAGTCTCAAATTTTTGCAACTTCACTAGCAGCCCAAAGATGAGCACAAGGCTGAAGGACTCTCCCTGGCCATAAGCAAATTCCTACAAACATTTTCTTGATCAAAGCAGGTTTGCAATTTAGCCCAGAGGGCCAGGCTTTATTTTTGAAAGCCTCAGAAAACTGAAAACACTCTGGAATTCTCTTTCCACACTAATGGAATAAACACGATTGGCTCCTTAACTAAGCTCCCAAGATCCTGAGCCCATTCAAGAGTCTCCAACACAAATGTCTGCCTTGGAGGACTGCTCCCTTTTGGTTTGCTCTCACTTTGGGGGGGGGGGGGTTGTGCCCCACCTCAAGGGACTAAACATCCCTGTTGCAATGGCTTAAAGATCAGAATTCACCATTCCAGAAGACAGCCTTCTGATACAAGGGTGGACCACAAGTGTCCACAGGTCAGGGAGATACTCAAACCCTCACCCTACAGCCTGTGTGGACACAAAGTATAATTTTACCCCTGGCAGTTTGTGCACACCTATATCAAACTCCATGCCTCCCATTTATTCAAGTGCACTTCTCCACATGCATAGCTGCAGCTACCTTCAATCCAGTGTTGCATACCCAGTGCCTGCACACACTAGGCATGGTACTGCAGCTATTGGCCTGCCCCTTCCTCTCAGGATGGGGAAAGGAGAGTAGGCAACATTCGCCAAACCTGCCTCCCTCCAGCACCTGTGCTCTCTGCCATGGGTCTGAATGATCTGTGAAATGTCTGCCAGTTTTTCCATACCTCTAAAGTTCTTGGAACTTTTAAGGTCACTATTCATTTTAACAATGCAAAGAATACACTCATTACAAGCAAACATTTTCACACTGGCTATAGTTCTCTGGAATCACCTGAGATGACAGTGAACCTCTCCTAGCAAGAAAGGGCTAAAAAAATGCCAGAGCTTCACTTCTGCAGTGTCCAAATGCCAGAGCTGAGGAAGTTAGACTTGCTCAAGAAGTCAAACTCTGGAATTTGGACTGGAAGGGTCGTGTTCTGCCTTTCAGGAGGGTCTTCTATTTGGTTGCCTACAACTCAGCTTGATATACTCATCTCCACTGACCAAACTGTTTCTGCATTTTGCAATTTCAGCAGCTTCCCAACCAGAAAAGCATAGTGTTGTTCAAGCTGGAGACTTACTACAGTGAGTACTACAATAAAAATAAAGTTGCAATGAAAAGTGGGTTTACTGTAAGCATGCTAGAGTAGCAAGTGATGTATCAAGATGTCTGAAAGCTCAAAAAAAAAGTTAAATGAACTGTGCTTGTAAAGTGTTGTGTGATTTGTGCGATATCTTGGTCTGCAGGGTGGGGGACAAATCTGGACTTGCTACCCACCCAGTGTCTTGTGCAAGCACAGAGCAAAAAGAATCAGATACAGAAATGAGAGATAGAGCTCCAGTCACCACATCCAAAAACTGTCTGCAGGAAGGGCTGTTTCAAGCTTAGTGTGCAATAACTGTACCGTATAAAATGTACTTCCGTAATGTTTTAAATGACCGTAATGGATGCTTTAAAGGAAAAATGTTAGGAGCCACTAGTAAGGAAAGCTATCCTGTAGTCGATACGATTATACTTTCGGCTTCTACAAGGGAGTCAGAAAACTACAACCTTGTGGACAGTTTCCAGTTTTAAAAAGGAAGGAAATTAATGAGACTTGTGGGATACTAATTAACTCCAGTGATTATGACAATGTTCCTGGCACTTCTGCAGTGTGGAGTCAAGTTAGAGAAAACTTGCACATTTACCATGTCATCTTAGTGACCCACGCATAACATTAGGACTAGTATGACACACCAATTTCTCAGTAACTTAATACTCTTCCAAGGCTCACAAACTCCTCCTAATACCCATTATGCTCCCTTCTCCCCAGATTCAGCCTGCTCTTACAACCAGATTCAAGAACCTATATGCATGCCCCAATAGGCCCTCTAGGAACCTCTCCAGATGCTTACGAGAATTTTCACTAGACGGGGGATGGTGGGAGGACGAGAAAGTGAGTGGCTATGGACCATGAAGTACACATTTTCAGTCTATTCAATTCAGAGTAGAACAAAGTCCCTAGCTTCTTCTCTTTCTGGACAGCTTTAAATGTCAAAAAAAAAATGAAAAGACCAGTGGTTAGACCACAGCTGAAGATAATGGAATAATCCACGTCAGGAAATAAATCACTTGCAGCTTCACAGTAGTGCCCTTTATAAAACCAAAAGTTGTAACTGAGATGTAGTAGTCAAGGTAGGAAACTGTTCACTTGCAGTTTCACACCACTTTATTAAACAAGAGTAAGTGCTTTCGCGATCTAAGTCAGCTGATCGCTTCTTCAGACTCATAAAAACAGTTACAACATTGGTATTTAAAATATGGTTCAACCAATGAAAACACATATAGAACTATAACAGACCAATTAAAATTGCATACATCAGTACATTAATTTGCCTTATATTCTGCATAAGATGAAATAAAACATACATATAACAGACACATTTTATGTAATAATCCATATTACTTAATGTTTTAGTGGTCTGGATTTTAAAAAAGGTTAAGGAAACAGCATTGTTCAATCCAGGAGACCTATCTGCCTGAAGTAGTAAAATCCATCTTTGTTAGGCTTCCTCTACCTTATTGCTTATATCACCTCCCCTACCTTATTGCTTATATCACCTCCCCTCTATTTCTAAAACCATGAAATTAAAAATGTTTCCTATCTTCTTCCACATTGTGGCTTTAAATGTCAACTTGGACCCAGCGATTAAGTTTTATTTTTCCTTTGACAGGGTTAGTTGCACTAAGCTAGTTTCAAGGGAGACAAGAGGGGGCATTTATACTAACAGGAGAAATTGGTCAAGGGCATGGGGAACTTCCCCTACTCACTGTTGCAAGTGGGACCCATTTTGGAAGAACACTTCCTATTTCCGTTCCAGGCACAGAAGCAGCTCAGGCAAACAGGGTGGCAGGTAGAGGAGATGAAGTGGTGAAAGTGGAGGAGAGAGCAAAGAGACTGTAGAATGTGTGCAGGATTCTGAGGAAATGTTTCAAAAGAAACCCGTTTGATGGACACAAGTTAGCAAAGGACATACAATTACAACCCTCCACTTGGGAGGGTTGCAGGATAATTAAAAATTGGTGGTGCAGACAGAAAATGAAGATATTTCCTGGGGGGACATTATGGAGAAAACACAAGATGAGGATGCAGAGATTCCTGAAGAATATAGCTGTGAGAAGGAAAACATAAGCAGAGAAAGTACAAGAAAACAAAAGCGGAGTAGTAAAGGCAGCAGAAAAATGAAAGTACATGGTAAGGATTTAAAGTAAAGACAAAAAAGGACAGGTATAAAGTATGGGACAATTTAACGCCTGCTTTGGGTGTAAAAGCACAAGTTAAGAGCATTTATTTTAAATATAAAACTTCGCTGGAAAATGAAGACTGTAACCCATGGAATCTGTAACAAAAGCATTTAAAAGGGAAACAAAATTCATGTACAATTTCGAACAGAGGTAGAAAGACTTGGAAAGAACATTTGACAGCTTTAGGTAAAGCACTGGACACTGCAAAAGTTGACTAAAGGGGTTTATGGACTGGTGGCTGGGACTGTAATCCATACACAACCCTTTTCTCCATTTTTGCACAAGGGATTGTAATATTGGGTTAAAAATAGAAAACATTCTGCATATACCAAGCATGACAAACGTGGAGGGAAATAAGAGTGCTATAAAATACTGGAGACAACCAAAACATTTTTGTGGAAAAGGACATTAGATAAGCAACTGAAAAAATATTTTTGGGGGAAATGGGACATGATGCAAAAAAAGTGAACCGAAATGTTATAAATGTAACCGGACACTTATGGATGGATTGCAAAAACAGTAAGGAAAAATGTTGGTAGAAAGAAAAATTAGACAAGAAAAAAAGGACAGAAGGTTTTGAAATAAGTGATAGACAAATTGGGACGCAAAAAATAGATTCTATTAGCAAAAGGGTAAAAAAATTTAAAGGACAACTACATATTATAATACATGCTATAATATACAACATTCCAAGTCATCTTATTTTCACAGCCATTTCCAAATGCAGCTGTACTCTGTCTTGTTACTTGGTTCCTAACTGGATCCTCACATTCCTACTGTTTACATGTGCTACATAATTTACTTTTTACTTCTTAATCATTTTTGCTTGTTTGGAGCTTTTCGCAGTGGGCCTCCACTGAAAATGGACCAGTGTCCAGTTGGAATTTCCCGGTAAACAAATGTAGATAAAGTACGAGAGAGCAAAAAGGAAACAGATGAAAATATACAGCTAAATGATTGGGTGATGGCAAAATGGTAAAGGAGTTTGATTTTAACTAGCCTAGCAATTCGCTATGAACTTATGAAACCATGGATCTATATTAGAACACCGAACATTTGAAATGTTGGGTGTTCCAATATCGACCAGTTTTCAGCAAACACTGAAAATATCGAACAGGAAACAATTCTTTCCTAGGAAAATAACTTGATTGTCCATTTCTGTTGCTTCAGTATTTTCAGCGCTCTGGTGGAACTTACAGGTCGGGTTCAGGTAAGTGTGCGATTTTGTGAATATGGGTTAGGGCGGGTTAGGGGAGTTAGGGCACAGGTGAGAGGACTGTGCGACAGGGACGACCTTAGGGTTTGGGTTAAAGGATAGTTGGTGGTGTTTGCATAGTTTAGTGTAGGTTAAGTGTTAGATTTTAGGTGCATGTGTGGACTGCCGTTTGTTTGGTATGCTTGTGTTGTATGCGTTTTGGAACAGCAAATTTTGTCCTTAGAAAAAAATTTGCTGTTCCGAATTTAAGGTCCCCCCCCCGATTGCTAGGGTTCGATATTAGAACACCCGACATTTTGAATGTTCGGTGTTCTAATATAGACCCTGAAACCATGAATTGAAGGAAAAGGGAAGTGAAAATTTTAAGACTGCTTTCTGTAAAATGTTAATAGTATTACGAATATAGTAAGACTAGGGATTCGAGTGGTAATACATGTCGGGTAAATGTAAAGTACAGTTTTGTACCTACCATAAATGTAGATGTCCGAACTGGATAGCATCTGCAGTCATAACAAATGGGTTGTCCTGTCGTCAGGCAGCCCTTCGGTCGGCCGGATTCCAAAGTCTGGGTCCGGCTTCGGCTGATGTCGCACTTCACCCGACGTCATCTCTGCTGGTCTTCGGGTATAAAGGCATCAGCCGACGCCATTTTCCTCTGTTTCTTGCCCCATATGCCAGTTGCCCTCTTGGAAGGCTAAATTTTGGATAAATGCCAATGTTTCCAAAAAAGTAGAAGGCAAACACAAAAAATAAGCATGTATGTACATATATACAAACAAATACACCATAAGAGACTCCCCCCCCCAGCTAGCTACTAGGAGGGTAAATACCCTAGGAGTACCACAGAGGGGAAGGAGGGAGGGTAATCCTGACTGCAGATGCTATCCAGTTCGGACATATAGATTTATGGTAGGTACAAAACTGTACTATGTCCTTCATGGATGCATCTGCAGTCATAACAAATGGGTAGAATACCATAGCCAAACTAGGGGAGGAGGAAGAAAAATTATGGTGTAGTTAGGATCCCTTGCAGTACAGCAGTGGCAAACCCTGCTCGGGATCTAGAGTATAGAGGTAAATTATAATGCTTGGCAAATGTATGCACGGAGGTCCAAGTAGCCGCCTCAATAATGTCCTTGGTTGCCACTCCTCGTAAGAAAGCTGTGGTAGTGGCTGTAGCCCTTGTAGAATGAGGTCTTATGTTCTGTGGAATTGGTTTTCCATGGTAGGAGTAACAGAATCTTATGCAATTTCCTATCCATTTGGAGATTGTCTGTTTGGAAATTGCTTTTCCTTCCCTTCCTGTTGCATAGGCTACAAAAAGCTGGTCAGTTTTTCTGTTACTTTTGGTTCTGTCCAGGTAGCGTAACTGTATGTACATCCAAGGTATGCAGCATTCTTTCCCCTCTGTTTTGTGGATTGGGAAAGAAGGTAGGTAGGTGGATTGCCTGGTTTAAAGACACTCTGGATACCACCTTAGGCATAAATATAGGATTAGTTCTCATGGACACCCTAACTTGATGGAAGATTAGGAAGGGTTGCACTGCCATTAAGGCCTGTAGTTCCGAAACCCTCCTTGCTGAGGTAATTGCCAGTAGGAAAGCAGTTTTCCATGACAGGTGTTGTAGATCTGCTGTTGCTGCTGGTTCAAACGGAGGGAGTGTCAACTTTTCTAGCACAAAGTTCAAGTCCCATGCTGGTAATGGTGGTTTCCTAGGAGGTTTTACATTCTTGATCCCTCTGAGGAACTGCCTGAGTAGAGGATGTGAAAAGACAGGTGGATCAAAGCTGTATTCTGCTGAAATAGCTGATGCATGTATCTTGATGGAGGAATAGGACAGGCCTGTATGTAGAAGCTCTGCCAAGTACTCCAGAATGTTAGCAATATCTATGTTCGACACATCTTTTCCTCTTTCAGTACTCCAAATGACAAACCTTTTCCATTTTCCTGCATAGTTCCTTCTTGTTGAAGGTCTGCGGGCTTCAAGGATAATGTCTTTAACCCTTTGGGAAAGGTCTGGGTTAGTTGCTGCTATGTGATGTTCCAGGCAGTCAGTTGCAAGGTTTTTAGGTTTGGATGCATGATGTTGTAGTTGTTCTGAGTTAACAAAGGCATCAGGGGTATTGACCACATTTTCTCCTGAGACATGCTCCTCAGCAATGGGTACCAGTGTTGTCTTGGCCAGTTCGGAGCTATTAGGATTATCCTTGGAGGTTCCTCTTTGATTTTCAGTAGTACCTTGTGCATCAAGGGAAGAGGTGGAAATGCATATGCTGTCAGGCCTTTCCAGCTGAAGGATGGAGAGCCCACCTTCCATGCAAGTGGGTGGAATGTCCTTGTGCAGAATTTTTTGAGCTGGTGATTGAGTGGGGAAGCGAATAGATCTATTCGTGGCATTCCCCATTTCTTTGTGATGGCCTTGAAGATGTCCGGGTGTAGCATCCATTCGTGAGCATCCGAGGTGGTTCTGCTTAACATGTCTGCTAGGGTGTTCTCTTTTCCCGGCACAAATATTGCCTGCAACTGGATGTTGTAGCTGAGAGCCAGATTCCAAAGGTCCAAAGTCATTCTGCATATGGGGTATGAATGAGTGCCTCCCTGTTTGTTGATGTACCACATGACTGCGGTGTTGTCTGTCCTTATCAAATGGCCTTCTTTGAGGAATGGTCTGAATTTTTGGATTGCCAGTTTTACTGCCAGCATTTCTTTTTGGTTTATGTGCAGGTGCAGCTGGTCCTGAGTCCACAATCCTTGTACGCATTTGTCCAGCATGTGCGCCCCCCATCCTAGGTCTGAGGCATCCGTTGTGATGGTTTGGCTTGCTCGAAAGTTGTGGAAGGGTAAGCCTGGGTTTGACTGGCATGCTTGAGCCCACCATAGGAACTCCTGTTTTAGGCATGGGATTAGTGGTATTTCTGTTTCTAAGCTGTGCCTGTGTTGAGACCATAAATTCTTTAGGTACCACTGTAGCTTTCTCATATGCAGTCTGGCATGTGGGACCAAGATTATGCATGATGCCATGAAGCCCAAGGCCTGCAGAACTTTTCTTGCTGTTAGTTTGTTCTGCTTTGTTAATGCCAAGTAAAGAGGGAGCTCTTTTTGTTTTTCTGCAGTTAGGAATGCCATTTGTTTTACTGTGTCCAATTCCGCCCAAGAATGTTCTTGTTTGGGATGGTATCAGCCTTGACTTTTGTAAATTGACTGTGTATCCCAGGGCTTGTAGCAAGTAAATGACCCTTTGTAAATCTGTTGTCAGCTTGCTTTTGTTGTCCGCTTGTAACAGGCAGTCGTCCAGGTATGGATAAATTTGGATTCCCTGTACTCTGCAGTGAGCGATTACTGATGCCAGGCATTTTGTGAATACTCTGGGCGCAGTAGATAAGCCAAAGGGCAATGCTGAGAATTGATAATGCTCTGATCCTGCAAGAAATCTGAGGTATCTTCTGCAATTTGGTCGAATGGGGACGTGCAGGTATTCCTCCTTGAGATCTAGAGTTACCAGCCAACACTCCTTGCCCAGCATGGGAAGAAGTTGCTGTAGGGTCAGCATTTTGAATTTTGGGACAATGATGTATGTGTTTAAGATGGACAGGTCGAGAATAGGTCTCCAACTTTTCTCTTTTCTTGGCACTAGGAAGAGTCTGGAGTAGAATCCTTTGCCCTGTTCTGTTATTGGAACTCTTTCCACAGCTCTCATCTTTGTTAATTCCGCTATCTGCTGCAGAGCTTCTATTTTTTGATTTGGAGGCAGAGGTTTGGCATTCCTCTTTTTACTGGTAAGGTGTGGAAGTGGAACCGGTAGCCTTGGTCTATGGTTTGCAAAATCCACTTGTCTTTTGTGATATAGTGCCAATTTTTCGAAAATAAGGCTAACTTTCCACCTAATGGTGCTGCTATTTGCTCCCTGGTAGGCGGAGTCAGAGCCAAGTCACTGTGATTGTCCTGTTGCAGTGGCAGTGGTTGTGTCTGTGCCTCGGTTATTGCCTTGCCACTGTCGTCCTCTGTAGGCACCTCCTCTGGATTGATTTCTGCCTCTAGAGCGTCTATTCCTGCCCCTTTGGGATCTTGTGGAGTCAGGAAAGGACCAATTTTTGGCAGGCCAGTTCCTGCTAAACCTTGGGGGCTGAACGAAATCTTTAACTGTTTGTACAGATTTTGCCTTTTCTTCCATTTTCTTCATTACCTGCTGGGCATGTGTAGCAAATAGACTGGCCTTATCCATAGGAGCATCTAATAGCTTTGCTTTAACATGATCCGGTAAGACCTGTTCTTTCAACCATGCATGCCTTCTTATCACTGTGCCAGTCATGGCTGATCTAAATGAAGCCTCCAGTGCATCATAGCCACATTTTAAGGAATGGTTACTAACCTGTTGGATGTTATTCACCATTTCTAATGCATATTTCTTATCTAAAGATTCATCAGAGGACAGTTTTTTAGTTAATTGATCAAGCGTAAACTCTTGGTATTGGATCATGTGAAACTGACAGTTTAAAGCTCTAGCTGAGAGAGTAGCAGAGGTGTAAACTTTTTTCCCCCATCTCTAAGGACCTGGATTCCCTTTCAGAAGGAATAGGGTTTTTTGCTGTGGTCGAGGCTACTGCCTTAGGCCCCTGGGATATAGTTTCGGGGTCTGCAAGTGGGGCCTTGTATAGGTGGTGATGAGTGTCTGGCACCCTGTAAAATCTATCTGGTTTGGCAGGGGCTGGAGGTAAAGAATCAGGAGCAGTGCAGACATCATTAAATGCATCATCCACAACAGGCAGAACAGGAGGTATAGCTAAGGGCCTATGTTGTGGTAAGTGCAGAAAAGTCCTAAGCCTTTTTCTTGAATCTGAGAAATCTTGTCCCTGCCATTGGAATTGTTCTCTCATGGCATGTAATGTTTCCCCAAAGGAAAATTCCTCTGGTGGAGAGGCAGCTGGAATGGATTCTTCAGCATCGGAATCTTCATAAGTAGAAAAAGGAGCCTCTGGCTGGTCTGTAATGTCCGAGTCATCTGCAGAATCAGAGGACACTGGCTCGGGGGGCTCTGCTCTAAGTCTCTTTTCTGGGGGCTGAGAGGCCCTGTCTGGGTGAGATTGGGATCCCCTAATTAAGGATATTAAATCTTCTGCCAGAGTAAGCATTTGTGAACTAGAAGTGGGCCTGTGTGAGGGGGGTTTAACAGGCACTGATTTAGCAGATTTGGCTGCTTTAGCCTTGGCAAAGGCCTTAATAGACATGGCTGCAGGAGGCCTAGCAGCACCACGTGCTGGGGTAGAGACATCCAAAGGGATGGTGTCTGAAATCACTAGGAACCACAGTTGTAGGCAAAATTTCTGAGGCCGATTCAGGTAAGGTAGCAGGAGCCTCAGTAGTAGTCATGGATTCGGCTGAAGATTGACCAGTTTTCTCGGTTTCGGCCGAAACAGACACTCGCAGCTTGCTTAACCGTGGTTTCGGCCGAAACCGCGGACCGCGAGTGTTGGTCTTTTTCTTTGCGTTTAACAATTTGGGTAGTCTGAGGATCCGACGGCATAATGTACGCAAAATCTGAGCCGAAAAACTGTTCAGCAAACTCCGACCGACGCCTAAGTGTTCGTCGGTTGAAGGAAGCACAGGCCGAACAGGCTGCTACGTCGTGGTCTGGGCCTAAGCAAGGCAGACAGTAAGAGTGGAAATCTTTATGAGGTATTTGTTTCCCACAAGTTACAGTTATTGACTTTTTCTGACATCGGCTGAGGCAAGAAAGAGTCCCCAACGGGGGTACTTAGCTTTTAGAAGTCTTCGAAGTAGTATTCGGTAGTAATCTCTGGATCTGACCGACCGGCACTTGCGAACAGCTTCTGCTTCGGGCGCCACGCGGCAAGAAAGACTGAGGAAAATGGCGTCGGCTGATGCCTTTATACCCGAAGACCAGCAGAGATGACGTCGGGTGAAGTGCGACATCAGCCGAAGCCGGACCCAGACTTTGGAATCCGGCCGACCGAAGGGCTGCCTGACGACAGGACAACCCATTTGTTATGACTGCAGATGCATCCATGAAGGACATTGGGCCAAGATTAACAAATTAATTTTAAAATTACAGAAACTATTGGGAGGAAGGAATCTGGAATTTGAGAAAGGACATGTTCAGCGATAGCCATAGTCTAAAAATACAGTAAAGATATTAAATTTAACTTTAACCATTGAAAATTTAAAAGGGAAACAAGTATATAGAATTACAACATGTGTACACTAAATGTAAAGGGGAAAGCATACACACACACATACATATATACATATATATATATATATATATATACATATATATATATATATATATATATATATATATATATATATATATATATACACACACACAATATACATATATATACATATATATATATACATATATATATATATATATATATATATATATATATATATATATATATATATATACACACACACATTATGTGTATATATATATATATATATATATATATATATATATATATATATATATATATATACATATATACACACATATATACACACACATTATATATATATATATATATATGTGTGTATATATTATATGTGTGTATATATTATATGTATATATATATATACATATATGTGTGTGTGTATATACACGTGTATACACACATGTATATACACATGTATATATACATATATATACATATATATACATATATATACACATATATTTATATTATGTGTGTATACACACGTATGTGTATATATATATATATATACACACACACATATATATATACACACATACACACACACGTGTGTATATGTGTGTGTATGCGTATATATATAAATATATACATATATACGTATTATATATATATATATATATATATATATATATATATATATATATATATATATATATATATATAAAATCACAATTAGTCTTAAAGAGGAAAGCATAAAAAGGAAATAAGAAAAAATGTTACAAGATGTGTTAAGTTAAAACTCAAACAAATTCATGAACTTACAAAGGGGTATGCACAGAACTGCAATAAACCTTTTTGCTACTGTACAAATTTATAGAAGGGGAAGTAGCTGAAAGATTCTCTGAACATCTTGCAATATGGCTAGAGAAAGGAAAACAAGGAATATCTAAAAGATGGGCTAAATAAAAATGATGAGTAAGCATTTTTAGTGGTAATATGATGCAAAACAAGAATATAAAATGCAATGAAAGATTTAGAAAGTACAGCTGTGTACCTACCATAATGTAGATGTAGTGTATTCACTGTTGCAGTCATTACACTTGGGTTATACTGCTGGCAGGCTACCCGCAGTCTGCCTGAATTCCAAAGTCTTGGTCTGGCGTCGGTTGCTGTCACCTCTTCCCTGATGTCAGTGCGCCAGGGGTATAAAAGATGCAGCAGACGCCATTTTCTTCAGTTTTTCTTGCCCCAGATGTCAGGTGCCCCTAAAAGAGTAGGCTAAAATAATGCCAATAAGTATGCTTGCACTAAAGTAAACAATTCCTTCATCTACAAGCAAATACACCACATAGGTTGTATAGAATAGAGAAGTCCCAGCAAAGAAAAGGGGGATGGTGGGTGGGTAACCTGGACTGCAACGGTGAATACACTAACATCTACATTTATGGTAGGTACACAACTGTACTATGTTCAGTGTTTCACTGTTGCAGTCATTGCACTTCGGTTGAATCCCAAATCTGTGGTTGGGTGGCTGGGTCTAAATAGGGTTAGGAGAGGCTACAAGGCCCTGCAGAACTGCAGTGGCAAAGCCTGCTCTGGATTTAGAGTAGAGAGGTAAGTGGTAGTGCCTTGTAAAAAAAGTGTGCACTGAACTCCCAAGTTGCAACCTCTAAAATGTCTTTGGTTGGTACTCCTCTGAGGAAGGCTGCTGACGTGGCTGCTGCTATGGTTGAATGTGGCCTAATGTCCTTGGGCACTGATTTGCCATGTTGTGAATAGCAGTAACGAATGCAGTGGCCTATCCATTTTGAAATAGGATGCTTTGAGATAGCCTTTCCTTGTGATCCTGCAGCATATGCCACTAAGAGTTGCTCAGTCTTTGTGAAAGCTTTAGTTCTGTCCAAGTAGAAGCGGAGCTGTCTGGTGTATGTCCAAGGAATGCAGGAGTCTCACCCTTATTCTGTGGGTTTGGATAAAAAGTAGGCAAATGAATGGTTTGGTTAAGGGCTACGCTGGACACCACCTTAGGCATAAATGTCGGGTTTGTCCTCAAAGGAACCCTGCCCGGATGGAAAATGATAAAAGGTTCCACAGCCATGAGTGTCTGCAACTACGAGACTCATCTTGCAGAGGTTATTGCTAGGAGCAGAGCTGTTTTCCATAAGAACTTTCTCAGTTGTACTGGCTGGCTCAAAAGGAGGCAGTGTAAGTTTTTCCAAGACATAACTGAGGTCCCATGCAGGTATCGGTGGTCTCCTTGGAGGTCTTATGTTTTTGGCCCCTCTGAGGTACTGCCTTAGCAATGGATGAGAAAAAATACGTGGTTCCGTATTGTAATGAGCTGAAATGGCAGAGGCATGGATTTTAATTGATGAAAAGGATAGGCCTTTGTCCAGCATCTCAGTTAGGTATTGCAAAATCTGAGGAATATTTGGTACAAATATGTCAATTCCTGTGCCTGGTTCCAAGCACAGAATGTCTTCCATTTTTCTGCGCAAGACTTTCTGGTACTGGGCCTCCTGGCCTCCAAAATAACATCCATCACTGCTTTAGAGAGGTGTGTTATGAATGGCTACATTATCCGCCATGCTGCCAGATTTAGGGTCCTGAGTTGGCTGTGAAGGATCTGATTGTTTCGTTGGGTCAGTAAGTGAAGAATTAGAGGTAATGTCCAGCCTGGGCTGGAGACGAGCTCTTTAGGATTGGGTACCAGTGCTGGCGGGGCCAGTCTGGGGCAATCAGAATCATTTTTGGCTTCTCTTGTCTGACCTTTAGGAGTACCCTGGGGAGGAGAGGCAGAGGAGGAAAGGCATATACTGTTAGGGTTCTCCAGCTGAATGATAGAGCATCCACTTTCCATGCTTGCTTGTGATAAGTCCTTGTGCAGAATCTCTGTAGCTATCAGTTGTGAGGGGAGGCAAATAGATCTATGTCTGGGCATCTCCATTTCTTTATCATGCTGAAGACTTGTGGATCCAGTTTCCACTCGTGGGGATCTGTGAGGTTTCTGCTTAGTCTGCCAGAGTATTTATCCTTCCTGGCAGGAATTGTGCTTGCAGGTGTACTTGGTAAGTCGATACTGTGTCCCACAGTCATGGCTAGTCTGCAGAGGGGATAGGAATGCGTGCCTCCCTGCTTGTTTACGTACCACATGACTGTAGTATTGTCAGTCTTTATTAGCAGTTGTCCTGGATGAAGTAGATCCTTGAAGGCTGTCAGGGCATTTTGAACAGCTAGCATCTCTTTTTGATAGATATGAAGATGCATTTGGCTTGTGGACCATGTGCCCTGAATACATTTTCCTGCCATGTGTGCCCCCCAGGCACAGTCTGATGCATGTTGTTAATGTCTGCCTGGCTGTGGGTAAAGTGAATGGCTGTCCCTTGTTGTGGTGACAGACCTGTGCCCACCATCAAAACTCCTGTTGCAGGCAGGGAATGAGGGTGATTAATGTTTCCAGGCTGTGGCAATGTGGAGTCCAAACACTTTTTAGATACCATTGTAGTTTCCTCATATGCAGTCTTGCATATGGAATTAGCAGAATGCAGGATGCCATGAAACCCAAAGCCTGCAGAATTTTTCTTGCAGATAACTGGGTCTTTGTTGCAAACATTTTGAAATATGAAGTCAGTTGCCTTTGTCTGGCATGAGATAAGCCATCTGGGTAGTTGTATTTAAAGCTTGCACCCAGGTATATTATCTCCTGAGAGGGTACTAGTTTTGATTTCTTTTCGTTTACTGTGTACCCTAGGCAAATTAGTAATCTTTTTACAAACGCTAGATACTTTAGTAGAATGTCCTTGTTCTCTGCTTGAATAAGGCAGTTGTCCAAGTAAGGATATATTTGAATTCCTCTCTGCAAAATGCAATTACTGGTGCCAGGCATTTTGTGAAGACCCTAGGCGCAGTAGATATGCCAAAGGGCAGTGCAGAGAATTGGTAGTGGATTGAGCCAGCTATGAATCTGAGGTATCTTCTGCAAGACTTGATTGGGACATGCAGGTATGCCTCTTAGGTCCAATGTTACAAGCCAAGCCTTCTTGCCCAGCATGGGGAGAAGTTGTTGCAGAGTCAACATTTAGAATTTTGGAATGTCCAGAAATGTGTTTAGAGTAGACGGTCGTAGAGTATTGTCTCCAGGCTTTGTCCTTTCTGGGTACCAAGAAAAGTAGAGTAAAATCCTTGTCCCTGCTCTTGCTGCGGCACTCGCTGAATGGCCCTCATGTCCATGAGAGATTAAACTTGCTTTTGTGCCTCTACCCATGGATTGTGTGGCAGGTCTGGCATACCTTTTGACCTTGGCAGGGTGTGAAAATGGAACCTGTAGCCTTGTGACGCTATATTTAAGACCCATTTGTCCCGGGTGATCATGTGCCAATTTGGTGAAAAAAGTGCTAGTTTTCCCCCCTAAGGGGGCTGCCAAAAGATACGTGCTTGGTGCTGGCAGTGTAAAGTCATTGGGACAGTTTCCTGTATGGCTGAGATTCGTCTTCTCCGCTTTTGGAGGTAGAAGCATCCCATTCTTTAGACCTGTACGAGCCTTGGGGCTGGGATTTGCCTCTGGGGAGGCTGTATCTGCCTCTGTGGCCTGTGACATTGGAAAGGACCAATTCTTTGAAGGCCAGTTCCTGCTAAATCTGGGTGGCTGTACCTGTAAGAAATCCTTAACTTGTCTGTATAGATTTCGCTTTGTCCACCATTTTCTTCAACACCTCTTCTGCTTTAACACCAAACAAAGTATCGTGCTGTAGTGGAGCATCTAATAATTGCCATCAGGCAGATTCTGTTCCTTTAACCAAGCATGCCTCCTACCTTGTACCCGTAACAGCAGCCCTGCAGGAGGCCTCCAGAGAGTCAAAACCACATTGCAAAGTATGCTTTCCTACTTGTTCAGCTGCATGCAATAAATCCTGCATTTTTGTTTTCTGCACATTCAGAATTTGTGAACATTTTCTGTTTAAGCAGCTACATTAAGTATTGCTGATATTTAAGCATATAAAACTGACAATTTAAAGCTCTTACAGCCAAGGTAGCAGAAGTATAAATCTTTTCCCCCCATCTGTCCAGTGCCCTTGAATCCCTGTCTGAGGGAATAATTTTTTTTTGCAGTGGAAGCCTTGACCCCTTTGGGACCCTGAGATATAGTTTCTGGGTCTGCAGCAGGGTTGTGTAGAAATTTATGGGAATCTGGAACCCTGCAGTATCTGTCTGGCTTCACAGGTGCTGGAGGTAAAGAGTCTGGAGACAGTCCGGACTGAAAATACATCATCCACAATGTCTAAAACAGGAGGAATAGCAAGAGGTCTGTGCTGAGGAAGTAAACAGAAGTCTCTAAGCCTTTTCTTCGATTCGGAGTAGACTTGGCTCTCCCAGTGGAAGTGCTCCCTCATGGTATGCAATGTGAATAATCCTCAGGAGAGGCTGAAGGGATAGATTCTTCAGCATCAAAATCCTCATAGGGAGGAAGAGAGTATTCATGTTCAGAAGAATCAGAGGAAATGGAAACCTGATCTGAAGATTCATATTCTGTTTCTTGCCTAGGCCTCTTATCAGGAGGGGGTGGGAAGCCCCTGATCAAAGTAATTAGGTCTCTGGCTATTTTGAGCATCTGTTTTTTTTTTTTAGGCATGGAGGCTTCTCCATGGGATTGCTGTACTTGTTTCTTTGTTGTTAGTGGAGCTTTAGCTTTTGCCTTTGACGCCGAGGTCGGTTTTACATACAACTGTGTAGGCCTGAAAACACCCTCAGAAGCAGATGCCTGCTCAGCAGCTCTGGACCAATCTGGAGGGATATATTCAGAGTGTCCAATACCTTGAGTTTTCTGTGGCCTAGTCGGCTCCATGTGGGAGTCAGAAGCGGCCTGCGGCTGAGGTAGCAGGCGTCAGGGGCTGCAAAAGCACCTCACTGAGAACCGGCAACTGGCTTTGAAGAAGCCTAGTCAGTTTTGGATCTCTGATGCCTGTCCTTTTCCTTGCATTTTTTGTGAATTGTGGTAGTCTGATGGCTATCAGACGACATTGTGTAATTAAATCTTCGGCCAAAGTAGTGAAATGCAAAATCGTGCCGACGCTTAATAGCGCATTGGTTAAATCTAGCACAAAACCTACAATTAGCGACGTCGTGATCAGGGCCTAGGCAAGGAATACAATAAGAATGGAAGTCCTTGAGGTATTTGCTTCCCACAAGAAATACAATTAACTTTGACATCTGTCTGGAGCAAGTTTCCCGAACAGGGTACTTACCTTTAAATGAAGACTTCGGATATGAAATTCAAACACAAAAGTCTCAGGAGTCTGCCGACCGGCACTTGCGAACTGCTTTTGCTTCGGGCACCACGTGGCAAGAAAGACTGAAGAAAATGGCGTCGGCTGCATCTTTTACACCCCTGGCGCACTGACGTTAGGGAAGAGGCGACAGCAACAGACGCTGGACCAAGACTTTGGAATTCAGACCGACAGGTTATCCTGCTGGCAGACTACCTGCAAAGTGTAATGACTGCGACAGTGAAACACGATCATGACAAAGCACTCTGACCGAAAGAATTGTTTGAAAAAATGAAAGAATTATGCAAGCAAAGATTTTACAAGGAAAGTTACTTAAGATTAGTAAAAAAAAAATGGTAGTGTAATGAGGGAAAAAAGCAAAAGAAATGAAAATCCGGAAAAGATGAATAGTGTAGTACAATATGTACAAGAAACGTTTAAAAAGGTAGCAAAAAACACTGAAAGTAAAAAAAGTAACAAAACAGAGTTGGAAAGGGATATTTCTTCAAATGAAATAAAGTATTAGGACAAGTAAATATAGATTCAGCTGCAGGACTAGATGGAATAGGGTATGAAATGCATAAAAATTTAAGGAATTGGCAAAATATGTTTTAAAACTTTGAATAAATGGTCAAATGAAGGTTTTATGTAGGAATTATGCAAGTGGAATACTTCATATGGAAGGATGATATAAAAATAGACTGTATATTCATAATCATTCAGTACCAAAGTTGTGAAACTAAATGGAAAACATTACGCAAGCTAGAGTGTAAAGGGGGAAGGGTTGACAAATTGTAGAGGATATTGCTAATAGAAGAGAAAATCATAGAAGACCTTAAGGCATTTGACAAATGAACATGAAATCCTACAGGTAATAAAAGAATAACGCAAATTAAGTTCTATAGGTCAGCATATAGTAAAGTAAAAATGGCTGATTAAGCCAATTGGTACATATGAAGAATGGTGCAAGGCAGGAATGTCCAATGAGTTCTATACTCTGCATTAGTTGTGTATGTGAACGTATGTGAAATAATTTACAAAAATTTTGGAGGTGGGGTATAACACCTGAAGAATTCTTCTCCTGTTAACATATGCAGACAACATAATTGCAAACAAAGTAATTTGCAAAAATGAATGTCTAGCTGTGATAGGGATGGATTTAGTGAGAAATAAAGGTTTAGGTGATGTAGTAGAGTATATATTTCACAAAATTAAATTTCTGAGTTGGGAATACATTTTCGGAATACAGATTTAAATAAATAGAATTCAATGGGAAAATAGAAAAACTGGTCTTTTCTGGAGAACCCAAATCATTCAGAAAAAATGTTTGATAAATTCAGTATATACGGGAATAAATTCAGTATTTACAGGAATAGCATAAAGTACATTTATGCTGCACACAGTACTCAGGGAATTATTGCAGATTCAGAACACTATATAAATGAAAAAATTAAGGGGAAAGGTTTAGGGTTAATTAATGCAGTGACATATGCTGCTTCATTAACTTTGACGTGGATAAATGAAATGGAAATTAGTAGTAAAACTCCAAATACAAGCATGACAAATGTTGGGGTATAGTACAAGAGCAAGAAAATAGAAAAACTATTTGTGGAGAATAAAAATGGATGATATTCTTGTACTACGTTTCTATGCAAAGCCATGGGAAAATTTAGCAGATAAAAAAGCAGCAAATGGCGTAATCAAAGTAGAATGTCAAGATTTTTGTGGAGACCGAAACTGCCATGGAAATGTGCTACATAAAAAGAAAAAAGCAATCACAATGTATACATTGTAAGATGACACTACAGAACATGAGTTTTTGAAATGCAAGAGTAAAAAAAGTTATGGGAAAAACTACAGACATTTTGAAGATTTAAAACTGGATAAAATCTGAACGATTAAAAAAGGATATTATACAAATAAAAGTAAAGAATGTATTAAAGTTGTGTGCTACGTGGAATGAAAAAATATTTAATGATACATAGTTAAAATTCATGAAGTAAAATGGGAAAAGGAGTGATGGTCTAATAAGGATGAAAATTTAGGAAGACTAAAGGAAATTATGAAATGTGAACAGACTTGCAATGTTTATATACAAAACTATTTACAAAATATTTACAATTGTACAAAGTACTACTCATTTCAATAGGTACTGTGGGATCTAACAGCCACCTGGACCAAGTAGATGGGACTTTGGTTTAACAGTTCATCTGAAAGACTGTCTCTGGAAAATGAGACAGAGGAGATGGTCGTGACTCTTCCAGAATGCAACACAAATGCACTGAAAGCTCATTTTGTATAATACACAAAACCGCCTGGATAAGAACCTTGGATAATAACCCGATTTACCTGCAGCAATGCATACATTGATCCCTACTGACATCTATAGCTCAATAAATCCTTTATATTTCCTTGACGTACACAGCAAAGTACAGTTGTTAGAAACTTGCTGTAAGTGAGGAGTATATTTCACAACTGCCTGACAGTAAAAAGTTTACATCAAAGAGCTTTGTGATTAAAAGCTTTCATCATCTAGCAACTGTAGTACTAACTCCTGCCTGCAGAAGCCATAAAGCTAGCAGAGTGCTTAACCCCCCGTAGCCCAGTGGGTTCCCTCCACCAGACAGACATTGGCCTGTACCATCATCTTTGTCCTGCCTGGGAATGAATCATCCCATAATGCAGCCCACCATGGGAATGTAAAGTAACCAAAGAGCACCACACAACTGCTTCCCCAGCTTGTTGTCAAGCCACAAGGACAGTTGCATGATCAAGTGAAGGTGAAATCGGCTGGCCTGGTTACCCAAACCACTGCAGACCATGTCAAAATAAGAAACTTAATGAAAGGAGGGAAAGGGTACTGCAGCACTGAATACAAATTCTTAATTATGTTCTCCAAGAGATTACAGATCAGAAAGGTGGCTGGCCCCTGGAAGAGGAGGTGGGGCACAGCAACTCTACAGAATGTCCACTAAAAATGTCCAGGCCTTGCAAGGACCGTCTAGGGTTATGTTTGGAGGTGACAGGACCAGGTAAGCTGCCTTTAAGATGGACTTTGGTACCAGCTCCTTTTACACACTGGTAGCTGCTGTAGTTCTTTTGAAAAGAGCACTTACCCGACCTGAAATTGGAAGGTAACAAATATGGTTTACTTATGTCACCTCCTCCCTGCCTTTCGCATAAGGCATGAATCTCTGGTAAGATTTTAGAAAGCAGGTTATTCGGCTTAGTTTTTGGACATACAATGATTGCATGTCGCTTCTGCATTCTTTAGCAAAGGTGAATGACCTAGTACAAGGATAACAGTCACCAGATTATGAAAGTTGGCCCTTACTAGGGCTTGCCTTTTTGAAGGCCAGAAGAGGCTCCCTGCACATGAAGGCCTTCAGTTCAGAAATATTTCAAGTTAGTGCCACAAGCAATGCAGTCTTCCAGAACAAGAACTTAAGGGCAACAGACGGCAAACTCAAGAAGGCATATATAAGCTGGACCTTGGAACAATGTCAAGCCAAAAATAAATGCAAGTCATATGGTGAACTACTACACTGCTGGGTGGTTTCAAATGCAATACCCCCTTAAAGGAACCGCTTAACAGGCAATTAGGCAAACAGGAATGGATTTGGTGGCAGAAACACTGCAATAAGATCCAATGTTGCCTGGACCAAAGTGGGACCAATAGTATTTGACCCATCAAGGGTACTGTATAGAAAGCACATAGTATCAAATAAGCCCAGGTCCCCTCAACTGGTACAATGGTTACACAATTGCTTAATTTTTGTAGCAAAATATCTACATCTGGCATACTGAACTAAGTCAATAAACTGGTCCCAGTTCAGCATGCACTCACTGGGACATGCATCTAATTCTGTATGGCTGGTTTGCCAGCCTATTCCCTTGGGATGCGTGTGCCAGTGCGTAATCACTCTTGGGCCAGTTCCCATACTCACTGCTATTCTGCATAACACAAGCCTCTGCTTGCTGATTTACATCACAGCAGCACTGCCCATGCAAGGCTCCCCTATGTTTATGTGCCTCTTCCTGAGGGCATTCTCCCAAGTTCCCTCGCTCTTCAGCTCTGGTGCATTCACTCCCCAGGCTAAGGGAATGGACAGCTGCAGGCACTGCAAATATGGGCACCACTTGTTCAGGCACCATTGCAGCTTACTCGTATGCCATCAAGATACAAAAGGTCATGTATCCCAAGACACAGGAATTCTCTTGCCAAGTTCCAACTTCACTCAAAGACCACTATAAAATGCTGGAACAGAACAAACCTAGTTTATAGAGCATGGACAACCAAACAGCAATTCTAAAATGGAATAAGGTACAACTCTGGGATTTTAAGCACAGGGAACGTAGGCAGCTCAGTCAGGTTTTCATTCTTGGATCAGGCATTCATCCAGGTATGATGTGAATTGCTGCAGCAATTGTCTTTTGCAAGACGAAGGATAGACACTTGAAATTAGTATCGTTTCACTTTGTCCACCAAAAGTGCTCTTTGCAGCACACAATATGTCCAGCAAGGACTCCTGCAATTCATACATTGGTAACAAAAGAATTTACAATAGTATTTAGATACAAGACCCGTTGCTCCTACTACTGAACTGTCTGGGTATCTTTCTTCCACATGGCTCACATTTCTGCCTGCACATCCAGGTTATGACTTTGCGTCTCTGTACACAAGACACTAGTCACTGGGTTTGGCAATTTCAATAAATGCCACTTGTCTTTTCTTGGACCACTATATCCAGTTTTCTAGCATCTATCTTTTGAACTGTTGGTACTGGGTGATCCTGTGATATAAACTTCATTTTCTAGGATTCTTTGTGGCTCATGTTTCCAGTGTTTTTCAGCCACTTCAATACCATAATGTTTGCACAATCTCCAGTGTAACAGCCTCGCCACATTACTGTGTCTTTTAGTATACAGTCCCTCTGCCATTAATGCATCGCAACCAGCAACAATGTGTGGGACAGTTTCCAATTCAGTTTTACAAAACCTACATGTCTCCATGTTCAATGGACTTTGTAAACCAGCATGTATGTAGCCCCACTATCTTGGGCTGCCAATATTAACACTTCATTTCTTGGCTTGAATTCGCATCTTCTTGGCTTGAATTCGCGCCTCTAACCATTCCTGCATTCGTTCTTCATCAACATAAGGCTCTTCCACAAGTTTTCTGTACTTGCAACTGTTTTCCACATTTCTTGCCTTCTCATCTGGTCCTTCCCCTTATACTCTCGTTTTTTTGTCATAGTTGCTGCCTGGTTTTTATCCACTTCTGGTCCTATTTCCATTTCTGCTTATCGTCAATATGCTTCTGCAAAATTAAGCAGAGATGTAGTCTTAGATTTATTCTCCTCAAGTTTCAAAACTTTCACTACATTTGGATCTTGTGAGGTCATTAGATGTGTGGAGTCCCACGACTGCAGATCTATACATGTAATCAATTTCAGGGAGGCCCATCCCTCCTTCAGAACGGAGAATACATAATCTTGGTATACATGGATAAATTTGCAGAGCATGAAGCATCCTTCAAATCTATCCAACACTATCAACTTAGACTACTACTATCCACCACCAACACTATCCAATGTTTTGTCTTTAAACTTCTCCAAGTCTTTTGGGTTTCTAATACCATGATTGGAATGGACCCCATTCCCAAGTCAAAGTGCGATTAAAGTTCATGAAATTAGTATTGTTTCACTCTGACATTAGCCAAAGGTGCTCTTCAGAGCACCTGCAATGTGCCCAGTAATGACTCCTGCAATTCGCTTGGTGTTACATGAATTGGTAACTTATCTAAATAGGATTGTAAATTTTTAAGACCTGTTGCTCCTACTACTGGAACTGTCTGGGTATCTTTCTTCCATATGGCTCTCGTTTCTGCCTGCAAGACACTGTAGTCACTGGGTATGGAGATTTCAATGATAGATGCAAGAAAACTGGATAGAGTGGTCCAAGAAAAGATGGTAGCATCGATCTTTTGAACTGTTGGTATTGGGTGATCCCACGTGATAATTTTCTATGATTCTTTGTGGCTCATGTTTCCAGTGTTTTTCAGCCACTTAGATACCATATTTGCACAATCCAGTGCAACAGTCTCACCACATTATGCCTTTCAGTATACAGTCCCTCTCAGTGCATCACAACCAGCAGCAAGGTGCGACTTGTTTCCAATTCAGTTTTACAAAACCTACATACATCTTTCTCCCACATGCTCAATGGGCTTTGTAAACCAGCGTGCATGTAGCTCACTATCTTGGGCTGCCAAAATTAACCTTTCATTTCTTGATGTGAATTCACCTCCCCTTAACCATTCCTGTGTTCGTTCTTGAACATGAGGCTCTTATCTATGCGTGCAACAGTTTTTTTTCCCCCACATTTGCCTTATCATCTGATCCTTCACCTTACATTCTTTCGTTTAGCACATTCAGTTTGCTGCCTGATTTTTATCCACTTCTGGTATAACTTCCACTCCTGCTTGACATAGGCATGAGTCTACTAAATTAGGCAGAAATGTCACCTTAGATTTATTCTCATGTTTCAAAACTTTCAAATTTGGATCCTTGAGGTCAGCTGATGTATTGAGTCCCATGATTGTAAATCTATACATGTAATCAATTTCAAGAAGGCCCATCCCTCCTTCGGAGCAGGGAATACATAATCTTGGTACACACTGATTTTTATAAAATCATTTGGTAAGCATGAAGCATCCTTCTTGTTTCAATATCCAATCTATCCAACACTTTTAGGGGCCCAATGTAGCTATGGAGAGGTGAAGGCAGGGTGACCATGGAAGACTGCAGATGTAAAAGCAGAAGGCTCAGCAAAGGTCACCACTTTGAACTTCCAGAATTCAGTCTGAAGACTGATCCAAAAGGGGCACTCAAGTTCCATTCCTACTTCTGGTACCCATTCTATACTACCTGTACAGCCAAATTTTAAAATTAGATCCCTGGGGACATGTGGAATATCCTTTAAAGAAATGAGTGGGAAGATTTGCCCAAGTCTTTGGAGGTGCGGTATACAGCACAATACAAAGAGCCTTAGCTGGTGGACTACTGCAACCTTCAACCAAACAGGTAAATTGCATCTTCAAGCTAAACTATGCCCGTGCCACTGTTATGAAACTGGGGAGTAAAAAAAAAAATAACTTACCCTGTAGGACCTTTTAACAGTAATTTCTGCATAGGAAAAGTACAGTTTTGTACCTACCATAAATGTAGATGTCCGAGAGGTATGCATCTGCAGTCCTAACAAATGGGTTGTCCTGGCCTCAGGCAGCCCTTCGGTCGGCCGGATTCCAAAGTCTGGGTCTGGCCTCGGCTGATGTCGCACTTCACCCGACGTCATAGCTGCAGTTCAGCAGGTATAAAGGCATCAGCCGACACCATTTTCCTCAGTTTCTTGCCCCAGATGCCAAGTGCCCTCTAGGAAGGCTAAATTTGGATAAATGCAAATGTTTCCAAATAGAGAGCAAATAGAAATAAACATGTATATACATATATACAAACAAATACACCACAATAGATTCCCCCAGCTAGCTACAAGATGGGCAAATACCCTAGGAGTACCACAGAGGGGAAGGAGGGTGGGTAATCCTGACTGCAGATGCATACCTCTCGGACATCTACATTTATGGTAGGTACAAAACTGTACTATGTCCTTCAAGGATGCATCTGCAGTCCTAACAAATGGGTAGAATACCATAGCCAAACTGGGGGAGGAGGCACTAAGTTTATGGTGTAGTTAAGATCCCTTGCAAAACAGCAGTGGCAAAACCTGCTCGGGATCTGGAGTATAAAGGTAGATTATAATGCTTGGCAAATGTATGCACGGAGCTCCAAGTAGCAGCCTCTAAAATGTCTTTGGTAGCCACTCCTCGTAAGAAAGCTGTAGTAGTGGCTGTAGCCCTTGTGGAGTGAGGTCTGATGTTTTCTGGAGTTGCCTTTCCATGAAAAGAGTAACAAAATCTAATGCAATTGCCTATCCATTTTGAGATTGTCTGTTTTGAAATTGCTTTTCCTTCCATTCCTGTTGCATATGCTACCAGAAGCTGGTCAGTTTTTCTATTGTTCTTGGTTCTGTCCAGGTAGTAGCGCAATTGTCTGTGTACATCCAAGGTATGCAGCAATCTTTCCCCCCTGTTCTGCGGGTTGGGGAAGAATGTTGGTAGGTGTATTGCTTGGTTTAATGATACCCTGGAGACCACCTTTGGCATAAAGGTAGGATTAGTTCTCATGGACACTATCCTGATGGAAGATAAGGAAGGGTTGTACTGCCATTAATGCCTGTAATTCAGAAAGGAATGCAGTTTTCCAAGATAAGTACTGTAATTCTGCTGTTGCTGCTGGTTCAAAAGGGGGAAGTGTCAACTTTTCTAACACAAAGTTCAAGTCCCATGTAGGCAATGGTTGTTTTCTTGGTGGCTTTACATTTTTAATTCCTCTGAGAAACTGCCTGAGTAGAGGTTGAGAAGACTGGAGGATCCATGTTGCATTCTGCTGAAATTGCTGATGTATGAATCTTAATGGAGGAGTAAGACAGGCCATTGTGGAAAAGTTCTGCTAAGTATTCCAGGATGTTAGCTATGTTTGCCAATGATGCATCTACTCCTTTTGTTGCACTCCAAATGAGATATCTTTTCCATTTTGCTGAATAAGTTTTTCCTTGTTGAGGGTCTGCGAGCCTCCAAGATAATGTCTTTAACCCTTTGAGATAAATCTGGGTTATTTTGCCTTGTATAATGTTCCAAGCAGCTAGTTGCAGTGTTTTCAAGTTTGGATGCAGGGTTTTGAAGTTGTTGTGTTAGCAGTAGAGGTAGTAGGGGTAGAGGCCATGCGTGTTCCCGGGACATACTACTCAGTAGTGGGTACCAACGTTGTCTCGGCCAGTCTGGAGCTATCAAGATGATCCTCGGGTGATCTTCTCTGATCTTCAGTAGCACTTTGTGCATCAAAGGAAGAGGTGGGAATGCATATGCTGTCAGGCTTTCCCAACTGAAGGATAGGGAGTCCACCTTCCAAACAAGTGGGTGGTATGTCCTTGTGCAGAATTTTTTCAATTGGTGGTTGTGTGGGGATGCGAACAGGTCTATTTCTGGCAGTCCCCATTTCCTTGTGATGGTTTTGAAGATGTCTGGATGCAGCATCCATTCGTGGGCATCCGTGGTGGTTCTGCTTAAGATGTCTGCTAGTATATTTTCTTTTCCTGGCACAAATATGGCCTGGAGCTGAATGTTGAGGCTCAGGGCCACATTCCAGAGGTCCATTGCCATCCGGCATAGAGGATATGAATGTGTGCCTCCCTGCTTGTTGATATACCACATAACTGTGGTGTTGTCCGTCCTTATCAGCAAATAACCCTGTTGAAGAAGTGGTCTGAATGTCTGAATTGCCTGTTTTACTGCCAGCATCTTTTTGATTTGTGTAGGTTCATCTGGTCTTGAGTCCATAAGCCTTGTATGCACTTGTCCACCATGTGTGCCTCCCAACAGAGGTCTGAGGCGTCCGTGGTGATAGTCTGGCTTGGGTGAGGCCTGTGGAAGGGCAGTCCTTTGTTCAATTGACAGGCCTGGGCCCACCACTGGAATTCTTGCTTCAGGCATGGAATTAGGGTTTCTAGGCTGTGCTTGTGCTGAGACCATAAATTCCTCAGGTACCATTGCAACTTCCTCATATGTAGTCTGGCATGTGGAATTATTATGCAGGATGCCATGTAACCCAGGGCTTGCAGGATTTTCCTTGCTGTAAGCTGGTTCTGCGTTAATGCCATGAAATAGAGTGGTAGCTGCTCCTGTTTTTCTGCTGTGAGGAATGCCATCTGGTTTGGTGTGTCCAGTTCTGCACCCAAGAAGGTTATCCTTTGGGATGGTATCAGCCTTGACTTTTTGTGTTGACTGTGTATCCCAGGGCTTGCAGCAGGTGAATAACCTTTTTCAAATCTTTTGTTAATTTGTCTTTGCTGTCCGCTTGTAACAGGCAGTCGTCCAAGTATGGATAAATTTGAATTCCCTGAAGCCTGCAATGAGCAATTACTGATGCCAGGCATTTCGTGAATACTCTGGGCGCAGTAGATAAGCCAAAAGGCAATGCTGAGAATTGATAATGCTCTGATCCTGCAAGAAATCTGAGGTATCTTCTGCAATTTGGTCGTATGGGGACGTGCAGGTATGCCTCCTTGAGATCCAGAGTCACCAGCCAAGACTCCTTGCCCAGCATGGGAAGAAGTTGCTGTAGGGTCAGCATCTTGAATTTTGGAACAATGAGATATGTGTTTAGAGCGGACAGGTCGAGGATAGGTCTCCATTGGTTTTCCTTTCTTGGTACCAGGAAAAGCCTTGAATAAAATCCTTGTCCTTGTTCCATAGCCGGTACCTTTTCTATAGCTCTCATCCTTAGTAAGTGGTCTATTTGCTGTAGAGCGTTTGTCCTTTGGTTTGGAGGTAGGTTTGGCATTCCTCTCTTCCTTGGAAGAGTATGGAAGTGAAACCTGTAGCCTTTGTCTATTGTCTGTAAAATCCATTTGTCTCCTGTAATGTAATGCCAATTTACTGAAAATAAGGCTAGCTTTCCGCCTAAGGGTGCTCCCAGTTGTTCCCTGGTAGGCGGTTTCAGAGCCAAGTCACTGTGATTGTCCTGTGGAAGTGGTAGTGGCTGGATCTGTGGCAGTACTTCTCTGGCTGTTAGGCTGCCACTGACGTCCCCTGTAGGCACCTCTGGATTGACCTCTGCCTTTAGGGCGTCTATTTCTGCTTCTCTGTGCTCTGGTGGTGTCTGGAAAGGACCAATTCTTGGAAGGCCAGTTCCTACTAAATCTCGGAGGCTGGACCTGTAAGAAATCCTTGACCGTCTGGACAGATTTAGCTTTTTCTTCCACCTTCAACACTTGCTGTGCAGGGGAACCAAACAAACTGTGCTTTTCCATGGGAGCATCTAGAAGCTTTGACTTTACATGGTCTGGTAAGGATTGCTCTTTTAACCATGCATGCCTTCTGATCACTGTACCAGTCATAGCTGATCTAAAGGAAGCCTCCAGTGCATCATAGCCGCATTTTAAGGAATGATTACTGAACTGCTGAGTGTTATGCACCAAATCCTGAAGGGACTTGCGGTCTAAAGGCTCAGGCGAGGACAGTTTTTTAGTGAGCTGATCTAACAAATTCTTGATACTGAATCATGTGGAATTAACAGTTTAAGGCCCTAGCCGAAAGAGTAGCAGAAGTATAAACTTTTTTACCCCATCTCTCCAATGCCCTAGATTCTCTTTCAGAGGGGAGGGGGTTTTTGGCAGAGGCAGTTGCTACAGCTTTGGGGCCCTGTGAAATAGTTTCAGGATCTGCAATAGGAGCCTTATACAAATGATAATGTGTGTCCGGAACCCTGTAGTATCTGTCGGGCTTAGCAGGGGCCGGAGGCAGTGAGTCAGGGGCAGTACAAGCATCATTAAATGCATCATCCACAACTGTAAGTACTGGAGGAATAGCTAAAGGCCTATGCTGTGGTAAATGTAAAAAGGTCCTAAGCCTTTTCCTAGAGTCTGAAAAATCCTGACCCTGCCACTGAAATTGTTCCCTCATAGCATGCAAGGTTTCCCCGAAAGAAAATTCCTCAGGAGGAGAGGCAGAAGGTATGGAATCCTCTGCATCAGAGTCCTCCTATGGAGAATAAGGGCCTTCTGGAGGATTTGTATTTTCTGATTCATCAGAGGAGTAATCTGAAGAAACTGGCTCAGGGGGCTCTGCTCTAGGCCTCTTCTCTAGAGGTGGGTGAGAGGCCCTGTCAGGGTGAGACTGGGTTCCCCTGATCAAAGAAATGAGATCCTCTGCTAGACTAAGCATTTGAGCATTAGAGCTAGGCCTGTGAGGGGGTTTTTAGCAGGCACGGCCTTTGAGGATTTAGCTGCTTTAGCCCTGGCAAAAGCCTTAATTGACATGGATGCAGGGGGCCTAGCAGCTCCACGTGCAGGAGTAGATACATCTAAGGGGATAGTATCTGAAATCCTGAGAAACTGTAAGAGCAGGTGGATTTTCGTTAGCAGATTCAGCCATGCTGGAAGAGGCCTCGGTAGTAGGAGGCATGCTTTCGGCCGAAAGAAGAACCGCAGACTCTGTTTCAGCCGAAACAGAGACACTCGCGGTTGGCTTAACTGCAGTTTTGGACGAAACCGCGGACCGCGAGTGTCGGTCCTTTTCCTTATGCTTTTTAGCTAAATGTGAAGTCGGAGTCTCCGACTGCATGATATAAGCAAAAGTGGAGCCGAAAAACTCCTCTGCAAACTCCGACCGACGTCTAAGTGTAAGTGTCCGTCAGTTGAAGGAAGCACAGGCTAGATAAGCTGCTACGTCGTGGTCTGGGCCTAAACAAGGTAGGCAGTAAGAGTGGAAATCTTTATGAGGTATTTGTTTCCCACAAGTTAAACAGTTATTCACTTTTTCTGACATCGGCTGAGGCAAGAAAGAGTCCCCAACGGGGTACTTAGCTTTTTAGAAGTCTTCGGTAGTAGCAATCTCTGGTTCTGACCGACCGGCACTTGCGAACAGCTTCTGCTTCAGGCGCCACGCGGCAAGAAAGACTGAGGAAAATGGCGTTGGCTGATGCCTTTATACCCGCTGAACTGCAGCTATGACGTCGGGTGAAGTGCGACATCAGCCGAGGCCAGACCCAGACTTTGGAATCCGGCCGACCGAAGGGCTGCCTGAGGCCAGGACAACCCATTTGTTAGGACTGCAGATGCATCCTTGAAGGACATCCAGCTAATCCTTCCTGTACCCGACACTACTACAGACTACAACTATATCTACTGAAGTCAAGTTCATGCTGAAGTGAGAGCCATGCAATGGAGGTAACACATCTCAAAATGCACAAATACACAATCTGCACTTGCACAACAAAAGCTACAGAACATGCACAACAGTTCACCAAATACAAACTTAAACAGGAAAAGTCACAGCACTCTATTGGAACCCTACCTTCTCAGCCTGTGCCTCAAGTGACTTGAGATTGTTGGTAACGTTCTTCAGTTCTTCTTCCAGCTCGGCACACTTGCTATATTTTAAGGGGGAGAGTTCGAGAGCCAGAAAAAGTGCAAGAGGAACAGTGTGAGAGAAAGCAGGAAGAACAGCATAGGTTGGAGTATTCATTAAAGAAAAAAAGGATTTAGTTAGGAGGTAAGTTCAAACAGGCACTGCCTTTTCAAACCCATCATATGCCTAAAATGTTTTTCCCCTCAACTAGCTTGAGAAACTTTTTGCTAAACTTTAAAGGTACTGCATTGTCTACCCTTTCCTAGTTAACTTAAAGTAAAATGTTAAAATCCGGTGATGGAAGTGCAGGAATATTTGAAGAAAATTCATATTCCTAACATTAAAATTCACCTTTTGAAGGAACAGGGTTTTCTTGCTTTGTAAACATCTAGTTTCAGTGTTGGTCTTCAGCTAAACAGCTTTCTGCTCTGGTAAAGTTAACTTGAAAGAAAAGCGGATATAAAATACCTATGATGTAAATACCTATGATGTACTACAAAGTCCTTATAATACAGCCTTACCTCAGATGTTAGAAGTTGCCAGGAAGTGACAAACTGACTGTAAGTGATGTAAATATGAAGTTTAGTTTTTCGTACAGAAGTCATAACTTCAGAAATCCTGAGTACAAAATAACTGAAAGTCTACCTAAAGACTGTTGGCTTAGCAAAAATATTAAAGGAAAGTAAGCCAAGTAAATAGGCTGGATTACACAAAGTTAGTCCAAAATACTTTTAATGCAGTCCAAGCAGCAAAAGGGATTCCACAGAGCTCTTCAGATATACCCATTTCAGGCATCAGTTACTTTGAGCTTTTTTGTTCAAAAAATTTGGGAGGACCCTGGCCATTTTAATCAAGCGGCTCAACTGCTACAGGTCTCTAAAGAGCTTCTGCAGTGAACAGCTTTAAGTTCCTTCATACAACCTGCACTGGTTAAGCAATCACTTTTTGGTTCTTGGAAGAAACTTGAAATAGTGAAATTCAGACCCTGATAAGTAAAAGCACAAGGGGGGAAAAACATGACATCTACGTAACTAGCCCCTATAAAGCAAATCTAACACGAGACTGAGTGAGCAGGGTTACTGTCCAAACTTATTTCAGTACACATCATTCTGCTGTACTATCCAACTTCAGAAGGATCTTTGGTGGTAATCTCAGTCTTCCTACTAGTACACAAACTGGGATGCACAACTGGATACTCCTCGTAGAAAAGGGCTAGAATTGCCACCACTTGAGTGGCAAACTTTGTAGAGTAGTTCATGATGTAGTTTCTTGAACCATCTTAAGAATTCTGAAATAAAAAGGCCCTTACAAGTCCTGTTAACTTTAGCAAAATGGAAGCCAATACAATGAATTACCCATTTACATAAAGGGTACTTTAGAAATACTAGTTTAGGCTACATTACCGGCATTGTGGTTAATTAGGTTTGAAATGCTCATGAGCTGGAAGCCAACTCAATGGTGGAAATGTCTTTCAGAAAGCTGCTCAAATTATAATGTAAAACAAAATGTGGTTGACAGCACTAAAATGCATGAAACACATTGTGTGGTGCAAGTACATACGACAGCCCATTCTCTATTAGCACTGTTGAGACCTCAGTACAGGAGTTTTTAACATGCAGAATTGCCTTCTCTGCACCTTAGAGCAGGAAGCTCATACAACCAAACACCCCCCACACCCCATACTTACAAGTGTGTGCCCTGCTTGCCAACTATACATTTATATTGGGTTAGTGGCTCCAGAATTAGAAGACTCCAGAAATTTAAGCAACTAGCCAGAGTACTGTGGTATACAGCTTTCAGCAAGTTATCCTATTACCACTGGAAAGGGGGGTCAGAGTTCCATGAAAAGGAAAATGATCCTAACCTTCCAGCCTTCTGGTGGTACTACAGGCATTTTCAACTGTTAACAGATCTAAATACCACCCTCAAGCAGTTATCAAAATACTTGGCAAAATGATATGCCAGAGTAGTTCTTGCAAGAAGAGTTTGTCGGAATAGTTTCTAAAATCTAAAGCACACATTCTTGTATTACTTATTCTAAGGAACAAACTGGCAGTTGGCAGAGGTTTATGGCTTTGAGCGGTCATTTCTAGTAATGTCTGGTAATTCCCTCAGTCCCCACTTGCCTATGACCTAGTCGTATAGTGCTCCCAGGTCACCCATGAAAAACAAATGTGTTATGTACTCACCATAACGTTCCATGTTTGTAGTCCATCTAGTCCTTGATTCTTACACTTTGGTTCGGAGCCAATCCTCGTTTCAGACTCTGCAATTCACTAGCTCAAAGTCTAGTTGGCTCACGGCAAGGAGGTATCCCATCATGCACCACTGACATATCCCAGATAGTGTTTGCTGCTACTAGTAATATAGGAAACAAAAAACCATGGAGAAAGGTCTCAAACGTAGAGAGAGTAATTGCTTTAATTCCCCCAGGTCCTCGAAGGAGTGGGCAGGAGGGTGGGATAGTAAGAATGAAGGATGAGATGGACTACAAACATGGAACACTATGGTGAGTACATAACTTCATGTTCTGTAGTCCTATCTCACCTTCATTCTTACACTTGGGACAGCATCCCTAGCACCTTTATCTTTGGTGGCTCACGGGAAAATACTGGAGTACTGTGGAACCAAAGGAAGATCTGTTCCTGGAAGCCAAGTCCAATTTGTAATGAGTTATGAATGTATGAGGGATAGCCCATGTCACTGCTGCACAAATGTTATCCATTGGAATTTTGGCTTGGAAGGCCACCGATGTAGAAAGATCTGGTAGAGTGGGCTTTCACCTTAGTTTTTTGCCACTGGATGTATAAATGAATGAAATGTAACTTGAAAATTCAGTGTGATAAAAGTAGGTTGAGACTGGTAAACCCTTTCTTAAATCTGAAAAGGAAAAAATTGATCTGACCTTCTGAAACTCTTGGTTCTATGGATATAGAATCTTGGCAGTCTATGAACGTCAAGCAGGTGAAATTTGTATACTGCCTTATTGGAAAATTTGGGAAGATGACCGGTAGTTCAATGGATTAATATTGGCCCGTAGGGAAACCCTGTCTATTAGGCAGCCTTATTTGGTATTCCACAGAGAGAGGGCTTGAAGTCCTGAGACCCTCCTTGCAGATGTGATGGCCACTACAAATATGGTTTTCCATGAAAGGAATTTGAGAACGGACATTGCTGATGGTTCAAAGGGAGAAGTTTATGAAGGACAAAATTCAAATTCCAGGATGCAACAGGGTCCATGACGGGGGGGGGGGGGGGTCTCAATGTGGCACCTTTAAGGAAGGCTCTGCACAATGTGCCATAAGGTTAGATTCATTAGCCAAATGGAAGGTAGGAATAGCTGCCACTTAAACTTTTAATAGTGGCAGCGGCGGACCCTTGAAACAGTTGTGCAAGAAACTCCAAAAAAAAAAAAAAAATTTGCAGAAATGGGGGCTGTAGGAGATTTCTTACGTGAGCCCAAAAGGAAAATCTTTTCCACTTACTGACATAAATCTTTCTAGTTGAAGGTTTGTGAGATGTCAGAACATGTACATCAGGAGAAAAATCGTGAAGCCTGACTAGGGATGGAACCGGAGCAGCCACGCTGTCAAGTTGAGGGTGTGGAGAGCGAGAGAGAGAGATGGAACACCCCTGACATACGAGTCAGTAATCTGGCACTGGGTCCTGAATCCACGGTTCGTCCATTAGGTGAGGCCTGAAGGGGAACCAAATCTGATAAGGCCAGTAAGGAGCAATTGGAATCATCTTGCTTCCCAAAGATTTTGCTTTCTGAATGACCTTTGATATCAGGAGGAAAGGCATAAAGTAGTCCAGAGGGCCAATCCTGAACAAGTGCATCTCTGGGTGTCTCCCCCTTCGGAGGGGATCAGGGTGAAGTAGCTGCTGCATTTGGCATTGAGGGGTGGCGAAGAGATCTCAGCAAGGCTGACCCAATCTGCGAAAAATCTGTTCCGCAATGTGTGGATTCAGAGACCACTCGTGAGGCATGAGAATTGCCATGCTAACCCTGTCGGCTATCATATTGTTTACCCTGGAATGTGCGTTGCGACCAGAAAGCGTTGGGAAGACACTGCCCACTCTTAAACTCGAAGGGCTTCTCTGCATAGGGGGGTAAGATGTGGTCCCTCGTTTATGTACCATACCACTGACACTGTCAGTGAATCGCAACTGTCCCTAGGAGGGAGAAAGCTGTGAAGTGCTTGCAACACCAGAAGCACTGCTCTCATCTCCAGGACATTGATATGCAAATGAGCCTTATGTTCTTGCCACGTGCCTTGGACTGTTCTCCCTAGATAATGCTCCCCCACCCTATCTGGGAGGCATCCATGGTCATGGTGGCGACTGGGAGAGACTGAACAAAAGGTTTGCCTGTAGTCAGATGGCTGGACTGGGTCCACCAGCGAAGATCCTGTTTTCACAATTCTGTTATCAGAATTGAGTGTGAAAGGTAGTTGCTGCAGAGACCACTGGGCGAAAAGTAACCACTGCAGAACTATGGGCAGCCTTGCTAATGGGACTAATGTCATCATGGAGGCCATCATACCTAGCAATGAGAGTACAGTCTTCGCTTTTCGCTGTGGAAGTAGACTCCAAATTTGTTGCCAGAGATTCTGGACCTTCTCTATGGGGAGGTAAGCTCTCATTGTGACTGTGCTTATTTCTGCGCCAATGAAATTCACATGATGAGAGGGCGACAATACAGATTTTTGGCAGTTTATTGCAATTCCTAGTGGCAAGCAAGTCATAATGGTGGCGTCCCTGGCTTGTAATAGTAGATGCCTGGTGGTGGCATTCAGGAGGCAGTTGTCCAGGTATAGAGACACTTGGAATCGACGTCTCAAGTGAGCCGTTACTACTCCATGCATTTGGTGAACACCTTGGGGGCTGTGGTGAGACCAAAGGGCAGAGTGCGAAATTGGTAATGACTGGCCCCCAGCCAGAAGCATAAGTGACTCCTTGATGCTCTGTCCATTTTGATG
This sequence comes from Protopterus annectens, assembly GCF_019279795.1. Classification (NCBI taxonomy): domain Eukaryota; kingdom Metazoa; phylum Chordata; order Ceratodontiformes; family Protopteridae; genus Protopterus; species Protopterus annectens. The sequence goes on from NC_056741.1 coordinate 411,035,087, forward strand.
TGGTAGTACGCCTCTTGGAGATCTATGGAGCACATCCAAACGTCTTTCCCCAACAGTGGGAGTATAGACTGTAACGTGACCATTCAGAACTTGAACTACTTTACTGATTCGTTTAACTTGCTGAGATCCAAGATGGGTCTCAAGTCCCCTGTTCGTTTGGGCACCAAAAAGAAACTGGAGCAAGTCCCTAATCCTACTTGACCTGCAGGGACAGGTTGTAGGACGGAGCAACTTTTGGATTTCTACAGGTTGCCAAATCCCTGTGATTGGGTGGAACATCGGGATTCTTCTGGTCTGAGGAGGTGGGAAAGAGAAGGGAATGCAGTATCTAATCATCCTTTGTACCCACTTGTCTTGTGTGATGTTGCGCCAGGCTTCTGGGTACCAAGATACACGGCCCCCGACTGGCTCCACAGACCCACACAGTTGGGCCTCCTTTCAGGAGCACTGGTTGGGACGACCACGAAAAGAATCACAGTCCCTCTGATTCTGCAGGCCTCCCCTGCCTCTAGGGTGACGTCTACAGTTATTTCATCCTCTTCTGCCTCTGGAGGAGGAATCACCCTGTGTGTCCTGGAAAAAAACTAAACCACACCTTTCCACCCCTCTGCCCTTTGGGATAGGGTCTAGAAGGAACGGAAAAATGGACTCCCACAGCAAACAGGGTTTTTCCTTACTGTTTGCACCTGGGGGAGTGTGTCCTTCACCTTGGGTCCAAACAATGAGGATCCAAAGGGGGCGTTGGTAAAGGTAGACTTGAAGGCCTCCGCAAAATTACACAAGCAATTCCACAAGTGCATCCAGGAGTGCCTTCCAAGGGAAACTCCTGAACCCACTGCCCTACTCGCTCCATCTGCTGCATAAGATATCAGCCTCATGGAGGGGTTAATAGAATTTAAAGTAGACATCTGTGCATTAAGCTCATCAGATACTGCTTCTGATAAGTTACCTTGGAGAGAATCTCCTAGCTCTTTCAGATCTCTCTGGAGCCTACTGAAATGAGAAAGGTAGTTCAGTGATCTGAGAGTAAAAGCCGCTGAAAAGACACGCTTCCCGTACCTGTCCATCCTTGTTCGGTGGATGGACAGTGGAGGAAGTCGCAGCTAGTTCCTTTTTGGTGGCTGCTGACACCACCATGGCATCTATTGGCATGCCCTTGGTGAGAAATTCTTTGTCTTGTGGTGCTAAGAATTTATTGGGTTTTCTAGGAACTGGTTTCACAGTATCAGAAGATTCCCACACCTTTCGACCAACTAGATTCAAAAGTTTGTCGAAAAGTGGAGATATCCAAGAGGCGAAGGTTGAGACTCGAAAGCCTTCAGGTACACTGACTCATCAGAAGGGGAGTTGGTGGGCCAGCCACCTCAGTTTCATCTCAAGGATATCTGTGAAGGAGATATCAGGACTTGGGGGACCCTTCCGACTCAGAGGTCAGTGTCGGATGTAATGGACTCATCGGGGGAGTCAACATGCTTCCCCTTACAAGTTTTCTTCCGAGGGGGCTCCTCAGGATATTCTGGGGAGGTCTCTGAAGACTGGTAACCACTCCTGGAGGGTTCCTGAGGCTGTGAGTCTCCGCTGTGTTGTATGAGAGAAGGTGCTGAGACTGAGGTCAGCACTTTAGGGGGAAGAGCGTCAGTGCCCCTAGTTGGAACGTGAGACTTGAACAGAACACATTAGCTTGAAGGCAGACCGCCTTGGCTCTGAGGACACCCCTTGTTCCAAGAGAGCAGAGGCAATCCTCAGTACCAAGGAGATAGGCTCAGAGACAGATGTGGGGTCCGAGCTCGAGACAGATGTGGGGTCCGAGCTCACCCGAGCCCAAACACTGACAGTTAAGCTCGGAACCGAAGAAGTTTGGGTCCAAGTGTCCCCCTCAGGCCTGACCAGAGAGTTAAAACCCTAGACCCCACGGAAAGTACAAAAGGTGTCTGAGCAGATATCGGAACAGACAGGCCCACAGAGGTAGCTGAACAGACCTTTGCACAGCAAGTGGCACTGACATCTCTGGCTCCAAAGCACCACTGTGGCTCGGAGGAGGAACGGTGATAGGGTGGATGGGCTCAGTAGGCTATGGAGCAGACTGGGACAGAGCTGAAAGTAAATTTGCCAGTGCCGATGTCTTCAGGAGTCTGCACACCACTCTCAACATTAATCAGAAAGGCTCCTAGAGGACCTAGAGGATAACGTGGGGGACCTACACTGCTGAAAAATTGGCGAACTGAGCGTCAGAGAAACCGGATGAAGTTCTGCCGACCGGCTCCGAGACACAGATTCAGTTATCAGCTCCATAACTTTTGTAACGGAAATTGATTGCTCCACAAATTGATTGCTCCACATCAATAATCTGTCTGCACCAAAACCAATGGAGCCGATGAGGAAGTAGTCAAATTTGGATATTTTCTCTGGCGGTTCTGAAGACACTGAATGAGTAGGAGACCACCTTTTTGCAGGTTTAGCTTGGTCTTTTCTAGACCAGGGTGACTTGGAACTAGAGGAGGAAGAAGCCAGTTCTTCCTCAAAGGAATGCTTTAAGAGACCTTTCAGAATAAGTTTGTTCTTTCTCTCTTGAAGGACTCTAGGAGAAAGCATGGCAAAAGGATCAAGATTCTTGAAGGTGAATAGCACCTAAGCAATATACGCAAATAGTATGCCTGTCGGGGATATTTTTTGAGTGCATTTGGAACATTTCTTAAACCCGAAGGGTTTTACCTACCACCAATTACAGATACTAACAGACAAGGAATAAGCAAAAACACATGACTAGTGCTAAAACAAAACAGGAACTACCTCTAATTTAAACGGTTAGCCATGAAGGAAAAACAGACAGGCAGAGTACTAGGTCCTCTAACTTGAACGGGCCTAGCCCTTTGTGAAAGGATAGCGTTAGAAGATAAGGAAACAATTAGGTAAAAACCCAAACAGCAAAGACCAACAGCGAGTGCAGGGATACAACAAACAGGCCTGCAGAAGAACGGCCAAGGGGAAAAAAAACAGCAGAAACACAGCCAACAATGTTATACAAGGTCTAGCAACAGACATCATAACTAGTAACAAATATTAATACAGCTTAATAAACTTTTAAACACTATAAAGTAGAAGAAAGAATTCCACTTAACCACGCCCAAGAAGAAGCACTTCTGAACTCTAGCAGCAAACAAGATCTGGGATGTCAGTGGGGCATGATGGGATACCTCCTTGCCACGAGCCAACTAGAAAACTGAACTAGTGAATTGCTGAGTTGGAGCCCAGGATCGGCTTTGAACCAAAAAGTGTAAGAATAAGGCGAGATAGGACAACAGAACATTGTGAGTCTCCAGTGGGCCTACTGTTTAAACTGGTATTAAACTACACCTCTACCACAAAGACAAGCTCCTCTGAAGATTTTACACTACTGGTATATGAACTGTCATGTTGTTATAGGCCAAGCACAAACTTCACTGGCTTCTCAGCCTATTTCGCCCCCTCCAACCACTACAAAAATGCATTTCTTGCTAATCAAAAATAGCTATGAACTTTTGGCAGCTACTTTGCTGACATATTTGTTATAAGGCACTCCCAACAGCCAAATCTAGCAGAAAGTCCTTCTCAGCACAGCTTGAATCACAGAAGATCTGCAATCTGAAAGGGAGGATCAACCTCCCAGATTAATGGATGGGCAAGAACAAAGGCAACCATATGAATTGGAAAGACTGGCAATGCAGAGTCATTGTTACTTTAAAATCTACTTATACACACACCAAGTCTAGGATGATCACTTCTCAGAATATCCTCTTTTCTGATGTATGGCATTCTCAGAGCTGGGTTAAGATCGGCAAACAAAAACAGGGTTTGAGAATGAATATTTGCTCTTTTCAGCATTATGGGACCATGAATTGAGTCCCTCTACAACAGCAAACCAAGAATAAAAGTCAGTTACACTATACTAAAGACAAATCCCTTCTTGGTGGCTCTTACAACTAGGCTTAAAACCAAGCAGTAAGACACCAGGTAGAAGTATATACAGAGCAGAGGTAGGGCCAGAGTTCTGCAGTATAAAATTACTGAAGAAAGCCCCAATTATGCATCACTTGAAGTCATACTGCCTGATGGTATGCATCAATGGGCTTTGGCACAGACAAGAAGGGGGGCAGTCTAGCAGCTCAGCATTTAACAGGCAAAGAAAACAAGCTAATGGGGAGTATAATAAATCCACTTTAGGAGTATCTGATAGCCAACTGCCGGCCTGGTCCCCTCTACAGCAAAGGAGAGCAGGTGGTCTTCCATAATTCATATATGCACTTCAGTCTGCTTGTGTTAATCTATTAAGTTTTTGCAGAAGGGCCATCTGATTTGGTGCAAGGATGAATTTTTCTGGTTCAGAAATAGGAAAACCTGTGTTAGTGCCAAGTGACACTTGATCCTTGCAAAATCCATGCATTGCTCCTATATGAAGGCTTGCAGCTCTGAGGTCTTTCAGCAAGGGCAACAAGACTCTAGCTTCCCTACCAAACTAGCCTTGAATGAGGACAGGCAAGCCTGGCCTTCCACTCTAATTGAACAGAGTAAAAGACCTCTTCAAGAGGCAGACTAAGGACTCCTTTAGAGAACTGCTTAATCAGCTGTGTTGGGTGACAAGCTACCTTACACTTCGTTCTCTGGGCTAAGTGGTAAATTTGCTCAACCTGAAATCCAAATCATGAAAAGGTACTGGAAAGTTACAAATCACTTGCAAACTGGCTTAAAGGAGCAATACACCTTATTCTTCTAGTTCTACTTTGCGAACAAGGCCTTGTGACCGAAAAATTTCCTGGCAAGTTAAAACAGTTTTGGCAACACCTACAGAGTTTCAACAGAATAAAAAGTGTCTACTGCAGGGGCCAAGCAGTGCTGCTCATCCCAAATGTAGAAAAAAAAAATCACGTCAGGGACCAGGTGGGTTACCTTTAAAAGGGATGCACAAGCCTGAAACTATACCTCTCCAGCAGAATTTGTTTTGGTCTTTCTTCCTTGAACATTTAAGTACAGGAATCTTGTGCCAAAGGATGGAGGATGCATCCTCCAACTTCCTCCTTGCTCTACTGCACACACCACATAGTAAACAGCCACAGTCACCCAGGTTGTAAAGTTCACAGTACCCCCCCCCCCCCTTCAGAAGATCCACACCAGACCACCTCAAATTAACTCCAGAAAAAGGTTTGGAGAACCAGCTCTGCCAAACAGCTCATTCTACTACGGATGTGAACTACTGAGAACATTTGCAACCCACTGCCAGACAGGACTGAACTCTCTCTCAAGTGAAACCAATCTCAAACATGCAGGAGAAGAAAACATCTCTACAGCCCACCAGCAAAGTGTCAATTACTAGAACATGGGATAAAACAGTAAAGGGAAGCTCAGATTAGTAGGGAATGTCCACTTTTTCACTATCCAAGACCTAGCAACAGACATGACCAGATCCATGATGGTGACCTAACAGACATGACCAGATCCACAATGGCGACACTGCAGCATGAACTGCTTTTTGCTGATCACAGCAGACACAGCTCTGAAGACATGAAAGGGTCTAGGTCAGGACAAATATTTTCATTTGGGTTGTTGGAAGTCAGCCTTCCAATGACCTCTCTTTAAACAGAAATACATGCTACCATAGCACACTTACAAGTCACGGTAATGGCCTCAGATGCTGAAAGCACAATCATGCTGTCTTTTTGACAAACCAAATATTGCATCAAATGTTACATGGTGCCTGAAGTGAATATTTTAAGAGCCTTACTGGTGAGTCCCCACACACACACTTTTATTCATTAAAACTCAAAACGTTTATTTAAATGTTGAGTGGATTACAGCATTGATCCACAAGTAGCATATTCTGACCCTGCCCAGGAGCAAATTTAAAATATGGATGCAACGTTTCAAACATTCAAGCCCAAGTGTTCACAATGTTTGTTCCAATACATACAATGGAAACAGTACAAGAGCATTCATAGGGCAAGGCTAAGCATCTGGCAGCAATAACTTTGGAGCACAGTCCCAAATGCAGCCACTACACAGGTCATGCTTTGGGATTACAGGAAAAAAAAAAAACATTAACACCCCTTTTCCCTACTTCTACTATGAGACCTACCCAAAGACCATGTAAAAATGAGGAAAGCAGGAGGGAAAGTACAGTTTTGTACCTACCATAAATGTAGATGTTAGAGGATCCCCATTGCTGCAGTCCTTACTATTGGGGTAGTCCGCTGTCCAGTCGGCCCGAATACCAGAGTATATGGCTGACGTCGGTCAGGGCGCATTAGACTGACGTCAGTACGTCAGGGTACTAATGCGCATGACCGACGTCATATCCTCAGTCTTTTCTTGCCCCAGATGTCAGAAGACCCTAAAAAGACAAGGCCCAAAATACCTGCACCAAAAATATGTACAATATATACAAGAATATATATACAAAAATATCAGCATGTAACCTCACCTACACAACCACCCCTAAACACAGAGGGGAAGGAGGGAGGGTAAATTGGACTGCAGCAATGGGGATCCTCGAACATCTACATTTATGGTAGGTACAAAACTGTACTATGTTCTTCGTTCCCCATTGCTGCAGTCCTTACTATTGGGTAGAATCCCAAAGCAGAGGTAAGGGAGGCTGGCAAATCATAAAGAAGCAGGAGCTGACAACATGCCTTGCAAAACAGCTGTGGCAAAACCAGCCCTAGACTTAGAGTAGATAGGAAGGTGATAATGCTTAGAGAAAGTATGCACTGAACTCCAAGTAGCTGCTTCCAAAATATCCTTAGTTGCCACCCCTTAGAAATGCTGTTGAAGTGGCAGTAGCCCTAGTGGAATGAGGCCTAATCCCAGCTGGAATCTCCTTGCCATGATGGGAATAACAAAATGCAATGCAAAAGCCAATCCACCTAGAAATAGTTTGTTTTGACACAGGCTTGCCCTGTGAACTCAAAGCAAAAGAAACAAACAACTGCTGAGACTGCCTAAAATCCTTAGTCCTGCTTAAATAATAACGCAATTGCCTGTGTACATCTAAAGTGTGCAAAATCTTTTCCCCTTTATTTTGGGGGTCTGCATAAAAAGTAGGCAAATGAATAGATTGGTTTAAAGCCACACTAGAAACCACCTTAGGCATAAAGGAAGGATTAGTACGTAATGATACCCTATCCTTATGGAAAATCAAAAAGGGCTCTACTGCCATAAGGGCCTGCAACTCAGACACCCTTCTTGCAGAAGTAATAGCCAACAGAAAAGCAGTCTTCCATGACAAGTATTTCAATTCAGCAGTAGCCGCAGGCTCAAAAGGTTGTAGAGTAAGTTTTTCCAACACAAAATTGAGGTCCCAAGCAGGAGTAGGAGCTCTACGTGGGGGTCTTATATTCTTTGCCCCTCTAAGAAACTGCTTGAATAAAGGATGCGAAAACAATGGTGGGTCACAATCAGTGAGCTGAAATTGCTGCAGCATGAATCTTAATGGAAGAGAAGGACAAACCTTTGTCCAATAACTCAGTAAGATATTGAAGAGCCACACTCAAATTAGGCTCAGAAATCTCCAAATTCTTTGCTGTACTCCAAAATAAAAATCTCTTCCATTTTTCTGCGTACACCTTCCTTGTACTAGGTCTTCTAGCTTCCATAATCACATGTAAAACTTGTTGAGGAAGTTGAGACCTGCTGTGTTTCAACATAGAATATGCCAGGCTGTTAGATGAAGAGAGTGAAGCTTGACATTGAGCAGATGACCATCCTTCTGAGATAACAGATGAGGAATCAGAGGTAAAGGCCATGGAGGCTTCTTTACTAGACTCCGTAGTAGTGGGTACCAGTGTTGCCGAGGCCAATCTGGAGCTATCAAAATCATCCTTGGCCTGTCTTGTCTGACCTTTAATAGTACCTTTGGAAGAAGAGGCAGAGGTGGAAAGGCATACACATGAAGGTTTTTCCAACTGAAAGACAGAGCATCCACTTTCCAAGCTGTGTGATGAAACCCCTTTGTGCAATACTTTGGCAGCTGGTGGTTTAGTGGAGAAGCGAACAGATCTATGTCTGGAGTTCCCCATGACACTGTCAATTTCTGAAATACATGAAGATCCAGTTTCCACTCGTGGGGATCCATGATTTGTCTGCTTAACACATCTGCTAAGGAGTTCTGTGCTCCCGGCAGAAACCTTGCCTGAAGAGTCAGTTGCAAGCTTAGCGCAGTCTCCCATAAAATCATTGCTTGCCTGCATAGAGGATAAGAATGTGTTCCCCTTGCTTGTTGATGTACCACATGACAGTTGTGTTGTCTGTTAGAATCAACACCTGCCCTGGAAGAAGTAACTCCTTGAAAGCCATTAATGCAAACTGGACTGCTAACATCTCCTTCATGTTGATATGTAGATGCTGTAGTCTGGCAGGCCACTTGTCTTGTATCCACTTTCCATTTAGATGAGCTCCCCAAGCAATGTCCGAGGCATCTGTCGTTAAAATCTGACTCGCCTCTGGCCGGGTCACAGAGAGTCCCTTGTTTAGGTGACATTCCTGAGCCCACCACAAAAATTCTTTTTGAAGGCAAAGTATTATTTGAATGACAGTGTCCAAATCCTGGCAGTGCTGTGTCCATACATTTTTGAGATACCATTGTAGCTTCCTCATATGCAGTTTGGCATTGGGAAGCACCAGAATACAAGATGCCATGAACCCTAATGCTTGAAGGACTGTCCTTGCAGTCAGCACGGACTGATGAGATAGTTGATGGAAGTGAAGTGATAGACTTTTGTTTGTCCGGGGTTAAAAAGGCCATCTGGGCTGCTGTATTCAGTCTCACACCCAGAAAGCACATGTCTTGAGAGGGTACTAGACTGGACTTTATTTCGTTCACAGAATACCCTAGGCATCTTAGCACTGCTATAACATATTCCAGATGCTGTAGAAGGTCTTCCTTTTCTTGAGCCAGAATCAGGCAGTCGTCCAAGTAAGGATAGATTTGAATTCCTTTTAGCCTGAAGTAAGCTATCACTGGAGCCAGAACCTTTGTGAATACTCTGGGCGCAGTAGATAAGCCAAAGGGCAATGCAGAGAACTGATAATGAGAATTTCCAGCTCGAAAACGCAGATACTTCCTGCAACTTAGTCTTATAGGCACATGAAGGTAAGCTTCCTTGAGATCTAAAGTTACCATCCAGTGATCTTTGGCCAGCAGAGGTAAAAGCTGTTGTAACGTCAACATCTTGAACTTTGGAATGTCCAGATAAGAGTTGAGGATAGATAAATCCAAAATTGGTCTCCACGTGTTCCCCTTCTTTGGTACTAGGAACAGGCGAGAATAAAATCCTAGGCCCCTTTCTGATACAGGGACTGGCTGAATGGCCCCTATTTGGAGTAACAGAGAAATTTGCTTGTGAGCCTCTTTCCTTTGTGGAGGAGGAACGTCTGGCATGCCTTTGAAAGGGGGCAATGTATGGAAATAAAACCTGTAACCGTGGTGAATGATATCCAACACCCATCTGTCTTGAGTGATTAAATCCCAACTTTCTTTGAAAAGAGACAGTCTTCCTCCCAAAGGAGCTGCCAGACGAGAATCTACTGGCAGCTGAAAAGGCAGGTCATTGGGTCTGTTTACGAAAGGACTGACCCCTGCCCTCACCAGAAGTCTGAGCAGGTGAACTCCCTGTTCTAGGCCTAAAAGAACCTTGAGCTCTGCCCCTACCACGTCTAGACCTACCCCTAGACTGGGAATCATAAGCAGGATATGTCCATCCCTTAGTAGGCCAATTTCTACTAAACTTCAGTGGCTGCACCTGCAAAAAATCTTTAACAGTTTGCATAGACTTAGCTTTGTCCTCCATTTTCTTTAAAACTGCTTCCACAGGCGAACCAAACACCACATCAGACTGTAAAGGAGCATCCAAAATCCTTGTCTTAACATGCTCAGCTAAATTCTGATCCCTCAACCAGGCATGCCTGCGAAGAACAGAACTAGTGGCAGCCACCCTCGAGGAGGCCTGTACAGCATCAAAACCACATTGCAAAGAATGCTTACCCACTTGTTCAGACACATGCACTAAATCTAGCAACTCTTTACACTCAATACCTTCCGCCAAAGCATCCACCTTAGATTTCAGTTGTGAAAGGAGATAATTTTGATATTTAAGCATGTGAAACTGACAATTCAACGCCCTCATGGCTAAAGTGGAAGAAGTATACACTTTCTTTCCCCATCTATCCAAGGCCCTTGCCTCTATCAGTGGGAACAGGGTTTTTAACCACAGAGGCCTTAACACCTTTAGGTCCCTGAGAAACAGTTTCCGGGTCTGCCCTAGGACTCTTAAAAGATACTTATGAGCTTCAGGCACCCTATAGTACCCATCAGGTTTAACAGGAGCAGGAGGCAAAGAATCAGGGTTCAGGGAAGCCTCTGCAAAAACATCTTCCACCACATTCAACACAGGAGGTATAGCTAAGGGCCTATGCTGGGGTAAAAACAAGAATTCCCTAAGCCTTTTCCTGGAATCAGAGTAATCCTGGCCTTCCCATTTAAAGTGCTCCCTCATGGAATGCAGAGTCTCTGAAAATGAGAAATCCTCAGGAGGAGAAGCTGTAGGAGTGGAATCATCCACATCAGAATCAGAATAAGGAGGATACTCCTGCAAATCTTCCGCAGAAGTGTCAGAAGCCTCTGAACACTGTTCAAAACTATCAAACTCAGGTTCCACCCTAGGCCTCTTATCAGGAGGGGGCATAGAACCTCTAATCATAGTAATCAAATCTTCTGCCATTTTAAGCATATGTTTTTTTAGGCACAGAACCTGAAGTGCTAGGAGAAGCCCCCACTGAAGCTAAACTTGGCCTACCTCTCAAAGAAGTTTTGGAAACAGAAGGAGAGGCTCTAACTCCCTTGGGAAGAGAGGGAAGAACAGTTACCTGAGAAGCCCCCTCAGCCTGGCCTACCTCCTGAGAAGGCACATCCTGTAACAGTAAAGTCTCTGCCTGAGACTCCAAAGAAACTCCTGGCAAAACCTCTGGCTCCACTGAGCCTTCTAAAGAACCGACGTCCGGGACTGCCGGTTCATCAACCCTAGGCTTCGCTGTTTTGTCCTTGCGCTTCTTGGACGAAGCGCCGGAGCATCCGACGGCATTTTATAATTGCAACGCTTCCCAAACACCAACCTGGCACAGTCTAACCTTCTCTTAATAGTGCGTTTGTTAAACCTAGCACAAGAGCGGCATCCAACAACGTCGTGCTCAGGCCCTAAACAAGGTATACACAAAGTATGGTAATCCCTATGAGGTATCTGTTTCCCACAAGAAATACAGTTATTCACTTTTTCTGACATCCGGTTAAATACTGAGGCAAGAAAAAACCAAAATGTTCCCCAACGGGGTACTTAGCCAACTCTGATTCGGTCTGAAACTCCGACTTCAGAAAATTTCAGAACGCCAACCTGCACTCGCAAAACTGCTTCTGCATCGGACCATGCGGCAAAAAAGACTGAGGATATGACGTCGGTCATGCGCATTAGTACCCTGACGTACTGACGTCAGTCTAATGCGCCCTGACCGACGTCAGCCATATACTCTGGTATTCGGGCCGACTGGACAGCGGACTACCCCAATAGTAAGGACTGCAGCAATGGGGAACGAAGAACATCATGCACTGGAACAGTGATTATAACTGAACACTTACTGTTATGGCGACTGTACTACACTCCACGCAACTCTGCTGCAGCAGCATTCAACAGCATATGAACATTTGTAAAGCAGAGATGGTAACATGCCAACAATGACCACCCTTTTGGGTACCATTCCCAAGGGTCTGACAGATGACAAACAGAAGTATGAAACTCTGCCCTGCTCCTGGGCTTGATTACCTAAGACTAAAACATCTGTAAAAGGTTGTAGATTATTGAGATTTTTGAACAGCTAAAGTGGCCACTGCTCTAACTGGATGACCTCTACATGTCTCAAAGTGCACCTAGTTTAGGGGCTAGTCTGGCACATCACGTGACAAGCAATAGTTCTGCTCAACATCCTTGGTTCTCTTTCAGTTCTGTGGAAAAGTACAAAATCCCCACCCTTTACTTTCAGGCAGGCTTGGAAGAGAGTGGACCATCTCCATCAAGGGGAAATGGCAGCCCACTTTAGACATGAAAAATAGTTTTCAGGCTTCTATCCCAGGGGAAGACCGACTCTGCACACAAGGGTCTGACTCCTAGCCTGCATAATGGCCACCAGGATCCCTTTCCAAAAATACAAGCAGATGGCTCAAAAAGCTCAAACATTAATTTCCCCTAGGATAAGCCGAGAGCCCCTTGGAAGGGGTGCTGACCCTCCCTAGCAGGAAGTGTTGTAGTATCCACTTTTTGCTAACAATTGCAGCAACCTATAGTTTGAAAGGGATGGGTCAGGAGGAAAACATACAAAGGCAGTCAAAACCATGTACTTGAGGAATAGGGCAGTTCTGCTGCAAAATTAGCTCATCAGGGTTGCCACTGGCACATTGTCAGTTGTCAAATCCTGCTACAAAAAGGAGAATCTCTTCCATTTTGCCAGTTATTACCTTGTTAGGATTTCTGACTTCCTTAACTTATAATTTCCTCACAAAATAGGTGCTTTAGAGGAAAGCATGTCAAATCAGGCCATCAGTCTCTGAGGTCCTGAATATCTGCATGTCCAACTTCTGGATCAGGTCTGTTAACCACTAATGTCGCTAAGGTATCTTTTCCATACTGTACAAGCAGACAGAATCCGGTGTCTGGGTCAGAAAGAGGCAGAATAGAAACATCCTGGGTCACTCCAACCTAATTCTACAGTACTGAGTAGTAAAGGATTTGGAGTACACAGAAGAGGTCAGTCCATGGGAAACTGGTATCCACTTACCCACACCTTCCTGAACAAAAATCTTCTGCAGAACCTTGGGAATTGATGGCTATTGAAATGTGAACAAGTCATCTTTCACTACCCCAACAGTTTCCATTAGCTTTTTTGAAGATACCTCTGTTCAGATGCCACTACTAATGGCTGGGCTGGTCAAAATTCTGGTGGTAATACAAACTGCACTGTTGATATTCAAGTATATGGAGGACTACCAAAGACATCTTCACAAAGCTAATCTTCCCAGGTTTGCACAACCAGTTTGAGAAGTACAAATGGATACTTCTAGTTCAAAAACAGAACCTTCCAAATAAGTTTAAAGACTTGGGCCAGGATTACAACCAATACTTCATACTGCACTTTAGTGGATCTAGTGCACCCTGGATGCTGGTGGGTGCCTCCAAGACTTATCTGGTGCACCTTCTGACTGCAGTGGAGAGTTAAGGCATAGCTGTACTTGCCCTGATCCAAGCTATCAAAGTAGACTAATACCCTACAAAAGTGGATACTAATCTTCTATGCACTTGGAGTGTACGTTACTGACATCCTAAAATGACAAGACTTTATACACACACCCAAGTTTAGTCTGGGAACAATTGGATGACCTGTATAAACCTCAGGGTTCTTAGAAGCTCTTGCTAGCATAACAATGTAGACAAATGCAGCAAAAAGTATCCTAGAAAGGTTATTTTTTGATGGTAAGTGTACCCTACACTGTCCAGTATGACAGATCTTGGATGTTCTGGATATCAAAATGGATGGATTTGGAAAGATGAAGGCAGAGCTCCATATTTTGGAGGCAGAGGATTAAACTTCCCTTGTAGCTCCTCCTTAGACCAAGCATACAGCTAACAGTCATACAAGTACAGAAAGATATGCATGCCCCTGTTCCTTAGAAAATCTCACTATAAATGACAGACATTGTGAAAACTGTGGAGAAAACAGACGGCTCAAGGTACAATGAAAATGTGAGGTCCCTGGTCCTAAAACAAAAGAATTACTCTGCTTTTTTGCAGAAGACATCTAATGGAGATTTCTCAAGTCCACAGCAGCCATGGAAATGCTGGGCATGATGTGCAGGAATTGTAAGGTTGCGCATCCTTAACTTTGGTACTCAGATCAAGATAGAGAGCCAACACAGACCTCCATACTCAGACAAGAATTTGGAACAGAAAGGTCTTCCTCAGGAGCCGCTTTCTATGCTTCTTGAGCTAGGCACTAGTCAAATAGGGGTAAATTCAGCTTCTTTATCCCTGTGATGGGAGACTTCTCCATGAAAGCAGAGAAGGGCTTGAATTCAATTCTGTAATGTAGAAATGTCCACAGATCACGGGAAGGAGGCAATTTAATCCATTTTCCTGCAGTCAGCCTCCAGAAAGTACAGTTGTGTACACTTACCATATATATAGATGTTAGAGTTTATTCACTTGTTGCAGTCATCATACTTGGGTTATCTGCATGCAGGTAGCCCTCAGTCAATCCGAATACCAGAGTCTAGGGATTTCTGCATCTGATGCTGTCGCCTCTTCCATGACGTCAGGTCATCAGGAGTATAAAACTGGCAGCAGACACCATTACATCAGTTTTTCTTGCCCCAGATGTCAGGAGCCCCCAAAATAGGAAGCAATTACATGGCGTGAACACCAAGTAAAAAAGTACCACAACCATAAAATATGGCCAAAAAGAGTAAAGGAAGAAAGCATAGAGAAGTCAGGGGGCTGGGGGGGAGGGTAACCAGGACTGCAACAGTGAATACACTAACATCTACATTTATGGCAAGTGCACACAACTGTACTATGTTCTTTGTGTTTCAGTATTGCAGTCATCACACTGGGGTAGATTCTCAAAGCTGAGGAAGGGTGGAGGCAGTCAAGTATTAGGGCTGGCTAGCAGGCCTTGTAAGACTGTGGTCGCAAAATCCAGCTCTGGATTTAGAAAGAGAGGTAGTGAAGGTGTGTACAGCACTCCTGGTTGCAGCTTCCAGGATAACCCTGGTAGGGACTCCCGAGAAATGCTGTAGAAGTTGAGGTAGCCCTAGTGGAAGGAGTTTTGATCCCCTGTGGGGTAGGTTTTCCATGGTGTTTGTAGCAGAAATTGATGCAGTGTGCTATCCATTTGGAAATTGTTTGCTTTGAAATGGCCTTGCCATCTGCCCCTGTAGCAAAGCAGACTAGCAGCTGGTCAGTTCCGAAAGGCTTAGTCTTGTCAAGGTAGAACACGAGCAGTCTGAACATCCAAGGAATGCAGGACCCTTTCCCCTTTATTCTGAGGATTAGGGAAAAAGGGAAAATAGATGGCTTGGTTTAAAGCCACAGTGGATACCACCTTGGGCATAAATAATGGGTTAGTCCTGAGAGAAACCCTGCCCGCATGGAAAATAACAAAGGGTTCAACAGCCATAAGAGCCTGCAACTCACTCTTCTTGCTGAAGTGATGGCTGGGCCGTTTTCCAAGAGAGGAACTCTGCTGTAGCAGCAAGCTCAAAAGGGGGAAGCGTGAACTTCTAGTACAGTTAAGGTCCCAGGCAGGAATATAAGCTCTCTGGGATCTTAAATTGTTAGCTCCTCTCAGGAGCGGTTTTATAAAAGAGGGTGACAGAAGAGGGGTGGCTCAATATTGTCATGAGCTGAGATGGCAGAGGCATGAATCTTAACTGATGAGAAGGATAGACCTTTGTGGGGCAGCTCTGCTAGATAATCTAGGATTTGAGGTAAGGTAGGCACATCTGTCTCCTTACCTTGAGACTGGCTACAACAGCATCTTTTCCACTTTTCTGAAAAGTATTTCCTAGTACTAGGCCTCCTGGCCTCAAGGATGACATCCAGCATCCATTTGCTAAGGGTTGCTGGTGATGTATTCAAGGGATGAGCCAGGCTGCAGGGTTTACAGCTGAGGATGCAAAATCTGTCCCTCCTGCTGGGACAGCAGAGAGGGGGTCTGATGTAGGTGCCAGGGTGGCACTGCTGTCAGACCGTAGGTGTGGGTACCAGTGCTGGCTTGGCCAGTCTGGTGCAATAAGGATTGTCCTTGGCCTGTCTGGTTTGATCTTTAGTACTTTTGAGAGGAGGGGCAGAGGGGAAAGGCATAGATCGAGAGGTTACCCATATAAAAGGATAGGACATCCCACTCTCCATGCCTGGGTGTGGGGAGTTCTGGGGCAAAATTTGCTCAATTGATGGTCCTGGGGGAAGCAAAGAGGTCCACCTCTGTTGCCCCCCACCTGTGGATCAGAAGCTTGAATGATTTGGGTTCCAGTTTCCACTCGTGTGGGTCCATTAGACTTAAGCTTAAGTTGTCTGCCAGTGAATTTAATTTGCTAGGCAGAAATCGAGCTTTCAGGTGCACTTGACTGCTCAAGGCTGTGTTCGAGTCCCAGCTAACCTGCAGAGTGGGGGGGGGATGAGTTCCCCCCTGCTTGTTTATGTACCACATAACTGTGGTGTCTGTCTTGATCAAGAGTTGTCCTGAAGGACAAGGTATTTGAAGGCTGTCAGTGCATTCTGTACAGACATTTGATTGATATACAGGTGCATTTGTCTTGGGCTCCATTTGCCTTGAATGCATTTGCCTGCCATGTGAGCCCCCCATGCATAGTCTGGGTCTGTTGTCAGGGTTTGGGCTGCAGGGGTTGAGTGAAAGGAAATCCCTTGTTGTGGTAGCAGGCTTCTGCCCACCAAAGGAACTCTGCCCTTAGACAAGGAAGAATCATTGTTTCCAGGTCCTGAGAATGTTTGACACCAGAGACTTAAGGACCAATGAAGTTTCCTCATATGCAGTCTTTCATATGGAGTCTTTCATATGGAATTAGTAGAATGCAAAAGGCCATGAACCGTAGGGCTTGCAGTATTTTTCTTGCAGATAGCTGGGTTTGGGTGGCCAGTAGATTGTAGTTTGTCAAATAAACCTGTTTTTCCTGGAGTGAGGAATGCAGTCTGGGAAGCTGTGGTCAAGGTTGCTCCCAGGAATACAATTTTTTGCCTGGGTACCAGATGTGATTTCTTTTCTTTGATGGTATACACCAGAGAAGTTAGAAGTCTCTTTACAAATGTCAGGTGCTGAAGTAGCAATTCCTGACTGTCCACCTGAATCAGGCAATCATCCAAGTAGGGGTAAATTTGAATTCTCTGCCTACAGTACGCAATGGCTGTGAATACCCTGGGTGCAGTAGATAAGCCAAAGGGAAGTGCAGAGAACTGGTAGAGCCTGCCCTGAAACCTACACATTTCCTGCAAGATTCCCTTTATGAGGATATGCAGATAAGCTTCTTTTAAGTCTAGGGTGACCAGCCAGGAGTTCTTTGCTAGCACAGGAAGTAGCTGTTTGAGAGTAAATTTTGGAACCACCAGGAAGGTGTTGAGAATTGATAGATCCAGGATATGGCACCAAGAGTTTTCTTTTCTGGGCACCAGAAACAGTCTGGAGTAGAAGCCCTGTCCCCTCTGCTCTGTTGGAACAGGCTGAACAGCCATGACACCAAGAGAAAGTACTTGCTTTTGGGCCTCTGCCCACTGGTTTGGGGGGGGAGGTCTAGCAATCCGCTTGGGGTTGGCAATGAGTGAAGTAGAATCTGTATCCCTGGCATACAATGCTTAAGAACCATCTATCCTGGGTAATGAACTCCCAGTTTTCTGCATAGATTTAGCTTTTTCCTCCATCTTAAGAAATGCTACTGCTTTAGTGCCAAACGTTCTTGGTTTAATGGAGCATCTAGTAATTTTGCTTTGACGTGGTCTGACAAGATTTGTTCCTTTAGCCAAGCATGCCTTCCAAGAACAAACCCAGTGACAGCAGCCCTGCAAGATGCTTCTAAAGCATCAAAACACTGCAAAGTATGTTTTCCAACTTGGTTTGCAGAACGCATTAAGTCTTATAAATATTTATGTTCTGCACAATCAGGAATCAACATTTTTTGTTTAAATTAGGTCCATATGTTGCTGGTACTTCAACATGTAAAACTGTCAATTTAAAGCCCTGATGGCAAGAGTAGCAGAGGTGTATACCTTCTTCCCCCATCTGTCTAAAGCCCTAGAATCCCCATCTGAAGGAATAGGGTTTTGGGCTGTAGTAGCCTTAATGCCTTTAGGTCCCTGGGAAATGGTCTCTGGATCCACAGTAGGATTCTTAAACAGAAATTTGAGAGTCAGGTACTCTGTAGTACCAGTCAGGCTTTCTAGCAGCTGGTGGCAAAGTATCAGGGGCAAGACTGGATTCCATGAAGACGTCTACAATTTCCAGAACAGGAGGGATAGCTAGAGTCCTGTGCTGAGGCAAGTTTAAAAATTCCCCGAGTCTTTTTGGACTGCAGGTAGTCCTGGCACTCCCAGCGGAAATGCTTAGAGAGTATGCAGGGTTTCACCGAAAGAAAAATCCTCTGGTGGGGAGGCAGAGGGAATGGAATCCACTGCATCAGAATCCTCACAGGTACATAAGGGTATGTCCTGGTAATCTGAGGGGGGTCAGTCATCTGACTCATGATCAGAAGAAAAATCAATTCCGTCTTTTAGAGAGGGAAGGCTGGTTTCTCCTAATTAAAGTAATAACGTCTTCAGCCATTTTAAGCATTTGTTTGTGGCATGGGAGCTTGAGAATGTGCTTTGGTAGTCTGTTTCCTACGCGTAGTGCGAACTCTGGGTCTAAGAAATTCGCCAGTTTTAGTCTGAAACAAAGTAGTCTGTGTAATACATACATCGGAAAGTCTGAATACACTCAGAAGCCAGTGCCTGCACAGCAGCTCAGACCCATCCAAGGTAAAGACATCCGCAGCTTCCATAGTATAAGAAGCATCTCTCAGCAGGACTCCTAATGGGTCTCAGTAGAGGCCTACTACTTTGTAGAAGCTGGTATCAGGGGCTACAAAAGCACTTCCCCGAGTACCGGCGGACTGGCGACTAGCTTAATGGAAGCGTCGGCAGTTTTGGACATATGCGGTCTGTCTTTATCCTTACATTTTTTTCAGATCAGTAGTCTGATGGTTTATCAAAGCCATTTCGGAATACGGAGAATGAGTGAAAGAATTTAGCGACAAAAATAGCAGACGCCGAAAGAGTTCGGGTATTGAATAGGGCACAAAACAGACAGAGGAATGTTGTGGCCTGGGCCTAAACAGGTGACGCAGTAAGAATGAAAACATCTGTGGTGTTTTCCACAGGCAAGAATTAATTTTTTTTGACATCGGTTAGAGCAAGAAAAAAGGATCCCCAACGGGGTACTTAGCTTTAGAAGACCTCCGGTCTGAAACTAACAATGAAAATTTCAGGCAGTGGCCGACCATCACTTGCAAACTTTGGGCTCCGCTCGGCAAGAAAAGCTGATGTAATGGCTTCTGCTGCAGGTTTTATACCCCTGATGACCTGACATCATGGAAGTGACTGCATCCGATGCAGAAATCCCAATACTCTTATTCAGGCCGACTGAGGGCCATCTGCAGGCGGATATAACCCAAGTGTGAGGACTGAAACAGTGAAACATGAACATCTGAAGTCTATACTCAGACTCACAAGTGAGGCCAAGTACAGCTGTGTACATTTACCATAAAATGTAGATGTAAGAGTGTATTCACTGTTGCAGTCATCACATTTGGGGGTTACCTGCTTGCAGTAGCCCTCAGTCGGCCTGATTATCAAAGTCTTGGGTCCTGAGTCGGTTGCAGTCTCATCTTCCAGGTCGTCAGGGGTATAAAGCATGCAGCAGATGCCATTACATCATTTTTTCTTGCCCCAGATGTCAGGTGCCCCCTAATGGGAAGCAATTAAATATATAAATATACAAGGTTATACCACCAACAAAAAAGCAAATACACCAGAAAGCTTTTAAGCATAGTAAAAAGGAATAGAGGTAAAGCCAAAATAGGTCAGGGGGCTGGAGGGAGGGTAACCAGGACTGCACACAGCAAACAGTGAATACACTCGAACACCTACATTTATGTTGTGTACACATCTGTACTATGTTCTTCACGTTTCACTGTTGCAGTCATCACATTTGGGTAGATTCCCAAAGCTAAGGATGGGAGGAGGAATTCAGATAGCATTAAGACCAGCTACAAGGCCTTGCAAGACTGCAGTGGCAAAGCCAGCTCTAGATTTAGAGGAAATTGGCAAATGGTAATGCTTGGTGAAAGTATGTACAGAACACTAAAGGTAGCAGCTTCTATGATGTCTCCGGTAGGGACACCTCCGAGAAAGGCTGTAGAAGTAGATGCAGCCCTGGCTGAAGGTCAGATTTCCTTTGAGGTTTAGTCCTGTCCAAGTAAAATCTAAGTAGTCTGTGCACATCTAAGGAGTGCAGTATCCATTCCCCTTTGTTCTGTGGATTAGAAAAGGTTGGTAAATGAATTTTGTTTCTCTGGCATGAGGAAAGTCATCTGGGAAGTGAGGTTCAAGCTTGCTCGCAGGAATATAATTTGACAGGGTACCAGATGGGATTTTTCGTTTACGGTGTACCCCAGACAAGTTAACACCTTTTGTACAAATGCCAGATGATTCAGATGTCCTGGCTTTCTGCCTGAATTAGACAATCGTCCAGGTATGGGTACATTTGAATATTTCTTTGCCTGCAAAATGCAATGACTGGAGCTAGGCACTTTGTGAATACCCTGGGCACAGTAGATAAACCAAAGGGTAGTGCAGAGAACTGATGGTGCATGCAGCCTGCTTTGAAGCTTAGGTATTTTCTGCAAGATTCCCTGACTGGGGTGTGCAGGAAGGCTTCCTTTAAATCCAGTGCTGCCAACCAGGCATCTCTGCCCATCATTGGAAGCAACTGGTGAAGAGTTAGCATCTTGAAATTTTGGAATCACCAAAAAGGTGTTTAGGATAGACTGGTCCAGGATAGGATGCCATGAGTAGTCTTTTCTGTATACCAGGAAAAGTCTCGTAGAAACCTTGTCCCTTTCCCTCTTCTGGTACAGTCTGAATAACCTTTAATCGAGAGAGTACTTGCTTTTGAGCCTCTGCCCACCGATTTGGTGTTAGATCTGGCCAACTGTTTGGGCTTGGTAACGTGTGGAAATGAAATCTGTATCCTTGGGAAACTATATTTAAAACCCATTTGTCCTGGGTAAGGAGTTCCCATTTTTTTTTTTGCTTGCAGAGCAATCTTTCCCCCTAAAGGAGCAGTCAGTTGAGAAGTGCTTGGAAATTTTAAAATTAAGTCTGAGACAGCTTACCATAGGGGGGGGGGGGGGGGGAAGTCTTACAACTCCCCGATTTGGAAATGGGAGCCCCCCACTGCTTAGTCCTGTGCGTACCCTGGGACTGAAGCCCCAGGGTTCTGTTGGTTCTGGGTTTGAACTGAGAAGGCCTGGAAGAGGCAGGAAAGGACCAATTCTTTGAGGGCCAATGCCTACTAAATCTAGGTGGCTGCACTTGTAAAAAAAATCTTTAACAGTTTGCATAGATTTAGCTTTTTCCTCCATCTTTTTAAGAACTGCTTTGTCGCCAAACAGGTGGTCCTGATTTAAGGGAGCATCCAGCAATTTAGTTTTAACATGATCTGGCAAAGATTGCTTCTTAAGCCAAGCATGCCTTCCAAGTACAGAGCCGATGACAGCAGCCCTGCAAGATGCCTCTAGTGAATCAAAACCACATTGCAAAGTGTTTTCCAACCTGCTCAGCAGAATGCATTAAATCCTGTAAATCCTTATGAAACTGGCAATTTAATGCCCTGATGGCCAAGGTTGCAGAGGTGTACACCTTCTTACCTCATCTATCCAAGGCCCTGGAATCTCTATCAGAGGGAGTAGGATTTTTGGCAGTCGTAGGCTAAATGCCCTTGGGTCCCTGCAAAATGGTCTTGGGATCCGCAGTAGGATTTTTAAAAAGGAACTTGAGAATCAGGAACCCTATAATATCCATCAGGTTTTCTGGGAGCAGGAGGTGAAGTCAGGGGCCAAGCTAGTTTCCAAAAAGGCATAGTCAACTATGTCCAGCACAGGAGGGATAGCTAAAGGCCTGTGTTGGGGGAGGAGTAAGAAACCGCCAAGCCTCTTTTTAGAATCAGAGTAATCCTAGCTTTCCCAGTGAAAATGCTCCCTAAGAGTATGCAAGGTTTCACCAAAAGAAAAATCCTCTGGGGGAGGAGCAGGGGGAATAGAGTCCTCTGCATCAGAATCCTCATAGGTAGATAAGGGTAAATCCTGGTCATCGAAGGAGACAGAAATTTCAGAATAGTACAGTTTTGACCTACCATAAATGTAGATGTTAGAGTGCTAATACAGCTGCAGTCATAACAGATGGGCTTTCCTACCGTCAGGCGGGTCATCGGTCGAATTCCAAAGTCTAGGTCCGGCGTCGGTTGTCGTCACTTCTTCCCTGACGTCAGTGCGACAGGGGTATAAAAGAACCAGCTAACGCCATTTTCTTCAGTTTTTCTTGCCCCAGATGTCAGGTGCCCCCCAGAAGGAAGGCAATACATAAACTTATGTAATAATGCAATGCAGTATAATCAAAAAACAGTAGTTGCAAGCAAATACACCATAAATGAATACCCCAATCAGGTTGTATGAGGAGGTGTTAGCCATTAGGCCTGCTCTAGAGGGGAAGGAGGGAGGGAAACCTGGACTGCAGCTGTATTAGCACTCTAACATCTACATTTATGGTAGGTACAAAACTGTACTATGTTCATCGTGCATACAGCTGCAGTCATAACAGATGTGCAGAATATCAAAGCTAAAAAAGGGGTGGTAGGCACTAGGTGGAACTAGGAGGAGCCAGGATGCCCTGCAAAACTGCAGTGGCAAAACCTGCTCTAGATTTGGAGTATAAAGGCAGGTGAGTGCTTGGAGAAAGTATGCACAGAACTCCAAGTTACAGCTTCCAAAATCTTTGGTAGGAAAGCTGCAGAGTTAGCTGTGGCCCTTGGAGTGAGACCGGATGCCTGCAGGTACAGTTTTACCATGGAGAGTAACAAAAGAGTATGCAGTGGGCTATCTATTTTGAGATTGTCTGTTTGGAAATAGGCTTCCCTTGAGCCCCTGTAGCATAGGGCACAGAGTTGCTCTGATTTTCTGAAAGGCTTTGTTCTGTCCAAATAATAACATAGTGGTCTGTGAATGTCCAAGGAATGTAGTAGTCTCTCCCCTTTGTTTTGAGGATTGGGGTAAAAGGTAGGCAAGTGGATAGCCTGATTCAAGGCTACCCTGGATACTACCTTTGGCATAAAGGAAGGATTGGTTCGTAAGGAAACTCTGTCCTGATGGAAAATGATGAAAGGCTGCACAGCCATGAGGACTTGTAGTTCCGAAACCCTGCAGGAAGGCTGTTTTCCATATTGCAGTTCTGTTGAGGCAGCTGGCTCAAAAGGAGGCAAATTCAGTTTCTCTAGAATGAAACTAATCCCAAGCAGGTACTGGTAGTTTCCTTGGGGGTTTTATATTCTTAGCCCCTCTGAGGAACTGCCTTAAGAGGGGGTGAGAGAATAAAGGAGGATCAGTGCTGTATTCTGCAGAAATGGCTGAGGCATGGATTTTGATGGAAGAGAATGAAAGTCCACTGCTTCGCATCTCAGCTAAGTACTGTAATATTTGAAGTAAATTCAGTATTCCAGGGTTCTGGCCCTTTTTCTCATTCCAAGCACAAAACAGTTTCCATTTGGCGGAGTAGGCTTTTCTAGTAGATCTTCTGGCCTCCAAAATGACATCCTGTACCTCCTTGGAGAGTAGGGTCTGTTGTGATTTTAAGGAATCTTCCATGCGGCTAGATTGAGTGTTTTCAGCTGACTGAAGTTTTGAAGTTGTGCTGAGTCAGTAGAAGAGGCATTCGAGGCAGGATCCATGGTGGGGAATGCGTTAGGCTCCTCAGGAGTGGGTACCAGTGTTGCCTTGGCCAGTCTGGAGCGATGAGAATCATCTTTGGTCTGTCTGCTTTGGTTTTTAACAGAACTTTGGGCAGCAGAGGAAGAGGTGGAAAGGCATAGACTGTCATTGTTGTCCAACTGAAAGAGAGTGAGTCTACTTTCCAGGCCTGTGGATGAAAGGTCCTTGAGCAGAATTTTGCCAATTGGTGATTCCTGTGGGAGGCAAAGAGATCTATGTCTGGCCTTCCCCATGCTTGAATTATCTTTGAAAAAACTTGAGGATGCAACTCTCATTCGCGTGGATCTGTCATATTTCTGCTTAGGTTGTCTGCCAGCGTGTTTTCCTTGCCTGGCAGGAACTGTGCTTGAAGCTCAATTTGCAATTCCAGAGCCATGTTCCAAAGAAACAAGACTAGCCTGCATAGGAGGTATGAGTGGGTTCCTCCCTGTTTATGTACCACATTACTGTGGTGTTCTGTCCTTATCAATAGCTGGCCTGGATTCAGCAGGTCTTTGAAAGCTATAATAGCATTTATTACTGCTAGCATTTCCTTTTGATTGATGTGTAAGTGCTTTTCCTTTTGGGACCATCTGCCCTGAATGCACCGATCTGTCATGTGCGCCCCCCCAGGCGTAATCAGAGGCGTCTGTTGTGATGGTTTGACTTGCTTGAGGCTTGCAGAATGGGAGACCTGTGTTTGTTTGGCATGCTTGAGCCCATCACAGAAATTCCTTTTGAAGACATGGAATTATTGTTTCCAAGCTGTGGCTGTGCTGAGACCATAGGTTTTTCAGGTACCATTGAAGTTTCCTCATATGCAGCTATGCACATGGGATTAGTAGGATGCAAGATGCCATGAATCCCAGAGCCTGCAGGATTTTCCTTGCAGTCAGCCTGGTGAAAGTTGCCAGTTTTCTGAAGTATTGAGTTAGTTGCCTTTGTTTCTCTGGCGTGAGTTAGGCCATCTGGGTGTTTGTATCCAAGTTGGCACCCAGGAAAATTATTGTTTGAGAGGGAATTAGCCTTTATTTCTTTTTGTTGACTGTGTATCCCAGGGAATTCAACAACCTTATTACAAAAGCCAGATTTTTCAGAAGTATGTGCTTGCTGTCCGCTTGGATAAGGCAGTCGTCCAAATATGGGTATATTTGTATCCCTTGCAGTCGGCAATTACTGATGCCAGGCATTTCGTGAACACTCTGGGCGCAGTAGATAAGCCAAAGGGCAATGCAGAGAATCAATAATGTGTTGAACCTGCAAGAAAACGGAGGTATCTTTTGCAATCTTGTCTGATTGGGACATGGGACATGCAGGTATGCCTCCTTGAGGTCCAATGTTACCAGCCAAGACTCCTTGCCCAGCATGGGAAGAAGCTGCTGTAATGTGAGCATCTTGAATTTTGGCACGAGTAAAAATATGTTTAGGATGGATAGGTCCAAAATAGGTCTCCAATCTTTGCCCTTCCTTGGTACCAAAAATAGTCTGGAATAAAAACCTTGACCCTGTTCTTGTGCAGGTACCTCTTGAATAGCTTTCATGTCCATGAGATCTGAAATTTGTTTTTGTGCCTCTGCCCTTTGATTGTGTGGCAGGTTTGGCATGCCTCTCATTTTTGGAAGGGTGTGAAAGTGGAATCTGTAGCCTCTGTCTATAATGTCCAGGATCCATTTGTCTTGTGACAATAAGCCAATTTTTCGAAAATAATGCCAGTTTTCCACCTAAAGGTGCTGCCATTTGAGCCTTGCTTGGCATGCAAAGGGGAAGTCATTGGTTCTGCTTTCTGAATGGCTGTGAATTATCGTCACTGCCTCTTAGGGTAGGTGCGTGCCATTGTCTGCCTCTAAACTATCCTTGAGATTGCCCTCTACCCCTCGGGCGCCTGTATCTACCTCTTTGGGGTCTGTCCGTGGCTGGAAAGGACCAATTTTTTGAAGGCCAATTTCTACTGAAACGTGGAGGTTGTACCTGTAGGAAATCTTTCACTGTTTGCATTGATTTTGCCTTTTCCTCCATTTTCTTTAATACCTCCTCAGCTTTAACACCAAACAATACATCTTTTTGCAGAGGTGCATCCAGTAATTTAGCTTTGACATGATCTGGTAAGGTTTGATCTTTGTGCCAAGCATGTCTACGCAAGACTGATCCTGTAACAGCAACCTCTACAGGAGGCCTCTAAAGCATCAAAACCACATTGCAAGGTATGTTTACCTACTTGTTCTGCACTATGTATCAAATCCTGCAACTCCTTTAAATCTGGTTGTTCAGGTTGTGACATTTTGCTTCTCAACTGTGATAACAGAAACTGTTGGTACTTTAACATATGGAACTGTCAGTTTAACGCCCTCATGGATAAGGTGGCAGAGGTGTACACCTTTTTCCCCCCACCTTTCTAAAGCTCTGGAATCCCTCTCTGAAGGTAAAGGATGTTTAGCAGTGGAGGCCTTAATTCCCTTGAGGCCCTGTGAGATAAGTTTCTGGGTCAGCCGCATGGCTTTTGTATAGGAATTGGTGCAAGTCAGGAACCCGGTAATACCTGTCAGGCTTGACTGGGGCTGGAGGTAAAGAGTCTGGGTTAAGGTAGGACTCCTAATACACATCAAGGATATCCAAGACAGGGGGTATAGCCAGAGGCCTGTGTTGAGGGAGCAAGAGAAAATCCCCAAGCCTTTTTCTTGGAGTCTGAGTACTCTTGACCTTCCCAGTGGAAGTGTTCCCTCAAGGTATACAAGGTTTCCCCAAAAAAAGAGTAATCCTCGGGGGGGTGGGGGGGGGGATGGGGCAGAGGCAATGGACTCCTCTGCATCAGAATTTTCAAAAGGGGAGTATGAATGTTCCTGGTCATCAGAATGTTCTGAAATAATGGAAGCCTGGTCCGAGGAGGGGGATTCTTCCTCCACTCCGGTCCTTTTTTCCAGGGGGGGGGTTTGAGAACCCCTGATTAGAGAAATTAAGTCTTCAGCCATTTTGAGCATCTGCTTTTTAGGCATGGGGCCTTGAGAAGGGCCCTGTGGGGTTTGTTTTTTAGAATGCATGGCTGGCTTAGACTTAGTGAAAGCCTTGATGGAAAAAGAAGAGGAAGGCCTGAAGACACCTTGAGAGGGCAGACCTGTCTAAACTGAGTTACACCGCCAAGAGTGGCTTCGGTATCTGTAGTCGGGGTGTGGGCCGAAGAGCCTGTGACCTCAGGTACAGAAGACACCGCCAATGAAGTGTCATCGGTAGTCAGGGGCTGCGTAGGCACCTCGATGAGAACCGGACCACCTGTAATTGGCTTTGGCGTGGTGTCAGTAGAGGCCAGGGACCTCGTGTGTCTGTCCTTATCTTTGCGTCTTTTAGTCAAAACTGGAGTCTGAGTATTCGACATTATGTAGTTAAAATTTTTGCCAAAAAAGTGCTGGGCGAACTCTGCCCGACGCTTAATGGTGCGTTTGTTGAATGTAGCACAAAAACGGCAGGCCAAGACGTCGTGGTCTGGGCCTAAGCAAGGAATGCAGAGGGAATGAAAATCCTTATGCGGTATTTGCTTCCCACATGAAATACAATTATTAACTTTGTCTGACATCAGTCTAAAGCAAGAAAAGTTTCCCCAACGGGGTACTTGGCTTTCAAGACTTCGGTTGCAGATATTCATAATCTCAGGAGCTGGCCGACCGGCACTTGCGAACTGCTTCGGGCACCGCGCGGCAAGAAAGACTGAAGAAAATGGCATCGGCTGGTTCTTATACCCCTGTCGCACTGACATCAGGGAAGAAGCAACGACAACCGACGCCGGACCTAGACTTTGGAATTCGGCTGACCAAGGACCTGCCTGACGGCAGGAAAACCCATCTGTTATGACTGCAGCTGTATGCACGAACATCCTGGTCGGAAGTATCATAAGCAAATTCGGTCCTAAGTCTCTTAGATGGGGAAGGTTGGCTTACCCTGATTAAAGTAAGGTCTTCAGCCATTATTTGTTTTTTTTTTAGGCATAGAGGCCTGACCATGTGGTCTGGGCATCTGTTTCCTAGGCAAGGTTTGAGTTATAGGCCTAGAAGAAGATGGCATATGTTTAACATGCAAGCCAGTGCCTGCACAGCGGCTCCGGACCCATTCAAGGTAGGAGACATCCGCAGGTTCTACAGTTGAAGCATCTTGCGGCATTACCAGACTCAGAATGAGTCTCGGTAGAGGCCCGCGAATCTTAAGTAGCAGGCATCAGGGGCTGCGAAAGTGCCTGAGTACCAGCGAACAGGCGACTAGCTTAGGAGAAGCTTCGTTGGCAGCTTTGGACCTAGGCGGCCTGTTTCGGAATGTCTGTAGTCGGGTGACTTACCAAAGACCTATTTGGATAATTTAGCAGAGTACCAAAATATTTAGAAGCGAAAATCTACCTAATAGTTTGTGGTTTAAATAAGGCACAATAGACAGCAAGGTACACCGTGGTCAGGGCCTAGGCAAGGAATACAGTACGAATGACAATCTTTGAGGTATTTGCTTTCCACAAGAAATACAATTATTGACTTTTACTGACATCGGTTTAGACCAAGAAAAAGTTTTCCCAACGGGGTACTGCTTTAGTTGTAGACTTTGGTTCTGAAGCTCTAAAACAAAAATTTCAGGTGTCTGCAGACTGGCACTTGCGAACTGCTTCTGCTTCGGGCACCACACAGCAAGAAAGACTGATGTAATGGCATTGGCTGCATGCTTTATATCCCCGACTACCTGACGTCATGGAAGATGAGACAGCAACTGATGCAGGACCAAAGACTTTTTGATAATCAGGCCGACTGAGGGCTACTGCAAGCAGATAACCCAAATGTGAAGACTGCAACAGTGAAACACAAAGAACATCAGTGAATCTGAATAAGCAAACAGACTTGCACATACAAAATATGCAATTACTCTAAGCACAACCTCTCCGTGGTATGGAGATCACTGAGTTGGTACCTTAGTCAGGGGATGTGCTTCTCAGATTATGGGGGCAGTTACACAATCACTGTTCTGTATTTTTTTCACAATTCCACGACTCACTGTCGTGAGCCTTGGAGTTACAATAGGGAGCCACTGAAAGAGCATGTCAACACGGTTTATACAAGGAAAGCTCAAAATGGTGCAACCGTAGCCTGAAGAGCCACAGTTGGCCAATTCAGAGACTGCCTGAAGAATGGCCACAATCTACACTATGCAGGAAGTGAGCACAAAGATAAATATGCCCAACTGTCAGACATTATGTAGCAAATAAAGGACAAAGCAATCAAACTACAAAAGCCAGCATTATGAATTTACATTTCATGGCTGCAGAATCAAGTGACACTGGAAATGAAAGGCAAGAAATGCCAGAAAGCAAGCATCTGAAAGTAGCTATTAACCTCAGTATAGAACTTGGGTAAGGAAGTATTTGCAAAGGAAAGTCAGCAACTAAAGATTAAAGTAATACTAATCTTTCATAGTAAGGACTACACAGATAATCCATGGCTACACAATACATTGTTGTGTCAGCAGCTACATCTATGCTGCTGGAGTTATTTACTGCCTTTTATAGTTACTCCACAAGTAACTGAACATCTTAAACAGAAAGGTCACTTCAACAGCCTGTAAATTAAAATATTTTATCCCTAAATACTTTGTAGGATTCAGATACCATTTTGTAGTCAATGCTGTCACAACCTGTCCTACTAAAACCAGTTAAAAGGTTCATAGGTTGGTACTAGGCTACTGGCCCTATGACCTATACAAGCCTAGCCATAACAATTCCCTGGTTATTTCTCCCCATAATATTTACTTCCCTGGACCTCCTGTCTAGTAGGGCAACAGACGTGATTCCCCGGGGTGAATTTCCCATCCAATCAAGGTTCCTTTTGAAGAGGGCCAAAGAGGTGGTCTGCTTGACATGTATGGGCAGTCTATCCAGAGTCTGGGTCAGGAACCTATCCCTCAAGCATATTTTGTTCATTACGATGACGAGGTTTAGATCCATGGAGCGTGTGGCTCTGACAGATTGGGATTTCTTTAAGTATAGCATGTCCAACAGCTCTGGGTTTGACATGGCTTTATGTCAAGCAGAGATTGCCTCCAAGAACATATGGTCAGCATAGGGCATCGGCTTTAGGACCATGATTCTTTTAGTGAGGTATTTCTGTGGTCTTTCCAGTTGCTGCAGATGTCTTGAGAGGTACACACCAAACAGGGCATTTTACTCTATAATAGGTCTAATGAGGGATGAATACAGTGAGACAATGACCTTTTTTCTGGATGAAAAGCCCTTAGTGGTGAGGTGTGCCACACAGGATTTCCTAACTGTTATGGCAATGTGGTTATCGAAGGTTACACCACTGTCAACACGTGTCCCCAAGTCTCATCACACTTTCGGTGTTTAGTGTACTGCCACCTATGTGGTAATTCATGGGTACACGTTTTTTCTCCCAAAGGGGATAATTATACATTTCTTGGCAGTGAGCCCATGGCTCTGGCACCAAGCATCCATTTCTGTAAGGCCCTTTTGTAGAATATCCACATCATTTGAGGGCTCAGTAATGGCTCCCAGTTTGCAGTCATCTGTGACCTTTATTAGCCAGACTCCCTTAGTGTTGGGCCTGTACTTCAGAGAAGTAGATGCCAAACAAGAGCGGTCCCAGAACTGAACCCTAAGGTACTCCACTGGCCACTTGTCTGGAGCTGGATTTGGAGTCTGCTACTTTTACAGTGTGGGTTCTGTCAGTAAGCCAGTTGGCAAACAAGAGTGACGTAGGGATTAATGTCCGGATTAATGTCCAGATTAGTAAGTTTATCTAGGACTACAGAGTGGGAGATGGTTCTGAAGGCCTTGGCAAGGTCCAGACAGGCTGTGTGGACTGCCTTACCCTCGTCCACAGCTCTGGAGACTTGATTCAAAGAAGCCAATCAGGTTCAGGAGACAAGATCGGCCCTTCATGAACCCAAACTGGGTGGGGTCCAGTGTTTGAAGGTTGCCAATGTCTTTGTTTACAAGTTCCATGATAATACGTTCCATGGCCTTGCAGATCAGGCTTGTCAGACTGATGGGGCAGTATTTCCCAGGATTCAAGGTGGATTCCCCCCTTGTGCAGTGGGATAACTGTAGCTGTGTGCCACTCAGTGGGCACAAAGCCTGAGGTGAGGCTATGATTAAACAGGACACTTGGGTGAGGTGCCAGTTCATTTCATAGTTAATGTAGTACACAGCCCCATCTGGTCCCACAGATGCTATAATCTTAGCTTTGGAGAGTGCGTTTTTTTATCTGTGTGGCCAGTATTACTGGAATTTGGCAATCTTTCAGTATTGAGTTGGGCCCTTTTGGGTGTGAGAGGGGTAAAGTTGGCACTGAATCAGTCTGCCAGGATATTTGCAATATCCTTGGGATCAGTATATTTAATGACACTCTGTTATAGCTCAGAGCAGATATGAGCATTCCCATTTAGATTCTTGACAGCTATAGAATGCCTTGTGGTAGTCTTTGGAATCTTTGGCAATTTTCACAACTAGAGTTGAGGATTTTATGAGAGATCTCAGCTTCTTACCGAGACTGGTAAGAGATTTTTTTTGCATCCTGGGATTTTCCTCCTTTCTGCAACAGTTTCTTCATTTTGTTGTAAATGTAAGCAGACCTCAGAAAACCACCACTCATCCACAGACCTAGAAGCATGCATCTGTTTAAATTCATACTTCAATCGTGAAAATCCTTGGAAGAGTTCCAATATACCTAGTGAATAAGATCCTTCATTATCTGATCCTGGCCAATTTGGAAAAAAACTGCCAGCGTGCCTAGAAGCTTTTGCTCGTGTGTCCAATGGTCTGCCTCATGTGGTACTATTATTGCAGGAAGACATTCACGAAATCTCACTTTTCAGCAAAGCAGTCCATTCCGAATGCACCATGACCAAGAGTTTCATGTAACACATGTAACAGTCCAAACCTTATCAAATACTGCTCTAATAAGGATGAAGTTAGAATTCCATTTACGAGATACACATCTGATGGATGGCTGGCAAGAGGTTTTTCTTATCAAAAGACCAGGCAAAACACAAGCAGTCTAAAACCGCTAGCTACTTACTGAAGGGCTTTTTTCATTTATGATGGCACCTTCAACGCATTCAATTTTATGGTCTACATCCAAGCAGTGAACTGTTTTTAGCAATGGAAAGGCACAAGACAACCTGACTGACATAGTATTTTGAGCTCTGAATGCAAAAGAATGGGAAAATTGTGTAATTAGAAGAAAAATAAAAACTACGAAATTTTAAAAGGCCCTATTTACAAGTTGATGGAAATTCAAACAGTAGCACACCCATGCCAACAGGGCAGGGACATAAGCAACCAAAAATACTACATGGACACCTGCACCAATTTGTGAAGCTGGATTCTGCATTGTAGAATATGTAGAAAGGAGGCTTCAAAGACCCTAAAGTTACAGCAGCCAATACTGCCATCACAGAAAGCTCCATGCATCAGAAAAGCTATACAAGCCTTCACAGATAACAGCCCTAGCCATAAGGCCATACAATCATATGGCCTTATGGCTAAGGCTGTTAGGAAGTCATTGGCTTAAAGTCAAGTGATACGAAAAACTTACAAACACGTAAACACTAAATGGATATACAGACCACTTCAGCCAACCACCTTTGGAATTTCTGACATTACCAAGCAAACCCTTGAACTCAGCCAACTGACTCAGTCACCAACTAGGAAAATGGCTTCCATGTGCAGCCTTGTTTTTTCTTACCTCCTAATAAATACTACTTATTCGGAAAGTGGACAAGTGTATTAAGAGTAAAAGGCCAATTACAATAGCAAGTAAAAAGAATGAATGCTCAGGGTGAAGTTAGAAGGAAGACAAGCCATGCACAGCAGAATGCATGGGGAAGGAAAATGCACCAAAACAAGCAATGTTTATCATTTAGCACATATCTCTACCTTCTCTTCAGATGCATGCAGGGACTTCAAAGACTGGTCCACCGATCTCAATTGCTCTTCCATTTGTCGGACACGGCTATTTTGAGGAAATCGAAGCACACATGCAGGGACAATGCCAAATGGGTAAGATGCAAAACAAAACATGCACAACACAAAGAAAGAAAAAACACATGATCACAACATGCAAGTAATTCTTTGCAGGCATCATACAGTTTGTTATATTTTTCCCCAAATATATGGTAACCACCCATACTAAATGCCAGGGCAGTTGTACACATAGTTTACCAGTATGAAATTTTAAATATTTCCTCATGTGTAAAACAAAGTATGCATACTGCCAGACACTGGCAACCCAAGCTTGGTTAAAAACAGCACATCTGTTATTTAAAATTAGCTCAAACTTAAGCAATGCAAGATGGGAATAAGACAATGGGTCAGAACTCACGCTTCTCCAAGGGCAGCTCTTTCCTCTGTTCGCTCCAAATCCTTCTCAATTATCACCAGCTTACGAGCAACCTACAAGAAGGTTAATAAAGAGCAAGTCATTTGACAGAATTAAACTACACTCAAAAGGGTTATTGCAAAACATTACTGTGGTGGAGAGTCCTGGAGTGCATGTACTTTCTAGTAGGACAGTCAGCCCAGAATGTTTTAATCTGCTTATCTATATTCCTGCTCTGATTTATGCTAAGAAAAAGTAGGTAGACAATTTTGCCCGTTTCCTTAAGCAATCTAGTTCACTTCAAAATTCCTCTGCTATGCCCCCTAACAAAGGCAGGATATGTACACAAAAGTGTGCGAGGTGGGTGGAAGTAAAGGAACCAAAGCAAATTTACGTGAACAAATCAGAATACCAAACCTGCCCCATAACCATCTAAACCTGCAATAGTGTTAAGTATACTAATTTATTTAAAGCGAATATACGGCTGTTAAACAGTTCACAAAGGCACTAAATCCAGAACTGGAGAAAATCTTTGCCTAGGGCACTACTATAAAAAAAGTACAGTTTTGTACCTACCATAAATGTAGATGTCCGATAGGTATGCATCTGCAGTCATCACATATGGGTTGTCCTGCCTCAGACAGCCCTTTGGTTGGCCGGATTCCAAAGTCTGGGTCCGGCGTCGGCTGATGCCACCCTCTCCCCGACGTCATAGCGCCTGGGGTATAAAAGCGTCAGCCGACGCCAACTATCTCAGTGTTTCTTGCCCCAGATGCCAGGTGCCCTCAAAGGAAGGCTAAATTTGGAGAAATGCAATAAATTCCAAACATGCACAGAAATATATATGCAAATTATATATATATATATATATATATATATATATATATATATATATATATATATATATATATATATAAAACAAATGCACCATAATAGATAACCCCAACCAGCTATGAGAGGGGAAAGTACCCAATAAATACCCAAGAGGGGGAAGGAGGGAGGGTAAACCTGACTGCAGATGCATACCTATCGGCCATCTACATTTATGGTAGGTACAAAACTGTACTATGTCCTTCAAGGATGCATCTGCAGTCATGGGTAGAATACCATAGCCAAACTGGGGGTGGAGGATCTATGTAAAGGATGGTGTAGCTAAAATGCCCTGCAGGACTGCCGTAGCAAAGCCTGCTCTGGATCTGGAATATAAAGGTAAATTGTAATGCTTGGAAAATGTATGCACGGAGCTCCATGTAGCAGCTTCTAAAATGTCCTTGGTAGCTACCCCTCAAGAAGGCTGTGGAGGTGGCTGTGGCTCTGGTGGAATGAGGTCTGATGTTAGCTGGCAGTTTTTCCATGAAAGGAGTAACAAAAACGTATGCAATTCCCTATCCATTTTGAAATTGTCTGTTTGGAAATTGCTTTTCCTTGTGCACCAGCAGCATATGCCACCAACAGCTGGTCAGTTTTTCTGTAGCTTTTAGTTCTGTCCAAGTAGTAGCGCAACTGTCTGTGTATGTCCAGGGTGTGCAATAGTTTCTCCCCTTTGTTTTGTGGATTTGGAAAGAAGGTAGGCAGGTGAATAGCTTGGTTTAATGAGACCCTGGATACCACCTTTGGCATAAATGAAGGATTGGTTCTCAATGAGAGACTGTCCTGATGAAAAATACGAAATGGCTGTACTGCCATGAGGGCCTGTAACTCAGATACTCTTCTTGCTGAGGTTATGGCCAGAAGGAAGGCGAACTTCCAAGACAGGAACTGTAGTTCTGCAGATGCTGCTGGTTCAAAGGGAGGCAGAGTTAGTTTTTCCAACACGAAGTTAAGGTCCCAAGTAGGCACTGGAGGTTTCCTTGGAGGATTGATGTTTTTAATTCCTCTTAGAAACTGTCTTAGGAGAGGAGGAGAAAAGACAGGTGGGTCAGTATTGTACTCTGCTGAAATTGCTGAAGCATGAATTTTAGTGGAAGAGTAAGACAGGCCATTATGGAGCATTTCTGCCAAGTATTCCAGGATATGTGCCATGTTCATCACTGTCGCATCTAGGCCCTTTGTGGTGCTCCAAGTGTGAAATCTTTTCCATTTTGCTGAATATGCCTTTCTTGTGGAAGGCCTGCGAGCTTCCATGATGATATCCTTCACTCTCTTTGTTAGCTTATCCTGAGGAGTCAAGGTATTTTCCAGGCTGTTAGTTGCAAGGTTTTCAGGTTGGAATGCAGAGTTTTGTAATTGTGCTCTGTCAGGAGAAGTGGCCATTGAGGAAGAGGCCATGGTTTCGTGCGTGACATGCTCTTTAACAGTGGGTACCAGTGCTGTCTTGGCCAGTCCGGAGCTATCAGAATTCACTTTTGTCTGCTCTGTCCAGATCTTCAGTAAGACCTTGGTCATTAATGAAGAGGTGGAAATGCATACACTGTTAGAGTTCTCCAGCTGAAAGATAGGGCGTCCACTTTCCATGCTTGTGGGTGGTATGTCCTTGAGCAGAATTTCTTCAGCTGATGGTTGTGGGGGGAGGCAAAAAGATCTATGTCTGGCCTTCCCCATGATTGTGTTATCTGTAGGAAGATGTCTGGGTGCAGCATCCGTTCGTGTGCATCCATGATATTTCTGCTTAAGCTGTCCACCAGTATATTGTCTTTCCCTGGCACAAACTGGGATTGCAGCTCTATATTGAGTTTCAAGGAAAGTTCCCATAGATTCATTGCCAGTCTGCAAAGAGGGTAGGAATGGGTGTCTCCTTGCTTGTTTATGTACCACATAACTGTGGTGTTGTCTGTCCTTATTAGCAGGTGGCCTTGATGCAGAAAGTTTGAAGGTCTCGATTGCATGCATCACTGCCAGCATTTCCTTTTGGTGTATGTGCATGCGTAGCTCCTTTTTTGACCATAGTCCTTGAATACACCTGCCCTCCATGTGTGCTCCCCAACTGTGGTCTGAAGCGTCAGTTGTGATTGTTTGGCTGGCTATTTGTTTGCTGAAGGACAGACCCCTGTTTGACTGGCTTGCTTGAGCCCACCACAGAAATTCCTTTTGGAGGCATGGAATGAGTGGGATCAAAGATTCTAAGCTGTGACTGTGCTGAGTCCATAAACTCCTTAGGTACCATTGTAGTTTCCTCATATGTAGCCTTGCTTGTGGAATCAGAAGAATGCAAGATGTCATGTAACCCAGGGCCTGCAGGATTTTCCTTGCAGTCAGCTGAGTTTGTCTTGTCAGATTCTTGAAGTAATCCGGTAGTTGTCTGTTTTTCTTCTGTGAGAAAAGCCATTTGGGTGGTTGTGTCTAGATCCGTATCCAGAAAAGTTATTCTTTGGGATGGAACAAGTCTAGATTTGTGTATGTTGACTGTATATCCCAAGGCCTGCAGTAGGCAGATGGCATAATTAAAGTCCTTTACCAAAGTTTGTTGGCTGTCCGCTTGTATAAGGCAGTCGTCCAGATATGGGTATATTTGAATCCCCTGAAGTCTGCAGTGTGCAATTACTGATGCCAGGCATTTCGTGAATACTCTGGGTGCAGTAGATAAGCCAAAGGGCAATGCTGAGAACTGATAATGCTCTGAACCTGCAAGAAATCTGAGGTGTCTTCTGCAACTTTGTCTGATAGGGACATGCAGGTATGCCTCCTTGAGGTCTAGAGTCACCAGCCAAGACCCCTTGCCCAGCATGGGAAGGAGTTGCTGTAGTCAGCATTTTGAATTTTGGCACAATGAGATAAGTATTCAGTGCAGACAAGTCGAGAACAGGCCTCCATTGATTTTCCTTTCTTGGAACAAGGAATAGTCTGGAGTAAAATCCTTGGCCTTGTTCTGAAAGAGGAACCTTTTCTATAGCTTTCATTTGCATTAAGCTGGAGATTTGTTTCAAAGCCTCTGCCCTTTGATTTGGTGGCAGGTCTGGCATGCCTTTTCTTTTTGGCAATGTGTTAAAATGGAACCTGTTTTGCAGTGTCCATTTGTCTCTTGTAATACTGTGCCAATTTTCTGAGAATAAGGAAAGCTTTCCGCCCAAAGGTGCTTCGAATTGAGCCCTGGTTGGCGGAGTCAAAGCAAAGTCATTGAGTCTGTTCTTATGCAGTAGTTGAAGGTCCTGCACTACCTCTCTGGTTGGGAGGCTGCCATTGACGACCTCTGTAGGAGCCTCTAGCTTGCCCTCTACCTCTGGCATGCCTGTTCTTGCCTCTGAAATCTTGTGTCTGGAAAGGACCAATTCTTGGTAGGCCAACTTCTGCTGAATCTTGGTGGTTGGACTTGTAGAAAATCTTTGACTGTTTGTACAGACTTTGCCTTTTCCTCAAATTTCTTTAAGACCTCCTGAGCAGTGGAGCCAAATAACGTTTGCTTTTCCAGTGGAGCATCCAGAAGCTTAACTTTGACATGGTCTGGCAGAGATTGTTCCTTCAGCCAAGCATGCCTACGTATGACTGCACCTGTCATAGCTGACCTACATGAAGCTTCCAATGCATCATAACCACACTAAGAAATGGTTGCTAACCTGCTGGGAGTTATGTACCAGATCCTGAAGTGATTTGCGATCTAGGGGTTCAGGTGAAGACAGTTTCTTATGCAATTCATCTAACAAATACTCTTGGTACTGTATCATATGAAATTGACAATTTAATGCCCTCATAGAAAAGAGTAGCAGAAGTATACACTTTACCCCATCTCTCTAAAGCCCTGGACTCCCTTTCAGAGGGGAGTGGATTCTTAGTAATGGAAGCTGCAACCCCTTTAGGGCCCTGGGAGATGGTTTCTGGATCAGCAGAGTGGGCCTTGTAAAGAAAAAGATGCGAGTCCGGGACCCTGTAGTACCTATCGGGTTTGGCAGGGGCCGGAGGAAGAGTGTCAGGGGTTATGCTAGACTCAGAGTACACATCATCAATGACAGTTAAAACAGGAGGAATAGCCAAAGGTCTATGCTGAGGTAAATGCAGAAAAGTTCTTAATCTTTTCCTGGAATCAGAGAATTCCTGGCCCTGCCATTTGAAATGCTCTCAGTGTGAAGGGTCTCCCCGAAGGATAGTTCAGGAGGGGAGGCCGAGGGGATTGATTCCTCTGCATCAGAATCCTCGTAGGCCAAAAAAGCCTCCTCCTGGTAGTCCGAGAGAGCAGAGCCATCAGAGGCCTCCTCTGAGGAGTGGGGATCAGAGGGCTCAACCCTGGGCCTTTTGTCTAGAGGGGGTTGAGAGCCCCTGTCCGGATGGGGTTGAGAGCCTTAATTAAGGAGATAAGGTCCTCTGCTAAAGTTAGAATCTGTGAACTGGTAGAGGGTCCCCGAGGAATAACCCTGGGAGGCATAGCTTTTGTATGTTTAGCAGCTTTAGCCCTGGTGAAAGCCTTTATGGACATGGATGCAGGAGGCCTAGTTGCACCACGTGCTGGTGTAGTTTTGTCTAGAGGAATGGTGTCGGAACTTTCCAAGACACCAGTTTATGAAGGAAATTCAATAACCGACTCAGCATGGGCCTCCGGGGCCGAGGTTGTCGGTTGAGTGGTTTTGGGGGTCAGAAGTACCAAGGACTCTGTTTCAGCAGAGACAGACACTCGCGGTAGGCCTGGCCATGGTTTCAGCTGAAACCGCGGCCCGCATGTCGGTCCTTGTCCTTCCGTTTCTTTGTTAAATGTGACGTAGGAGTCTCAGACGGCATATTGTATGAAAAACTAGCCCCAAAAAATTCCTCTGCAAACTCCGCCCGACGTCTAAGAGTGCGTCGGTTGAAGGAAGCACAGGCTGAACAGGCCGAGACGTCGTGGTCTGGGCCTAGGCAGGGGAGGCAGTAAGAGTGGAAATCCTTATGAGGTATTTGTTTCCCACAAGTTAAGCAATTATTAACTTTATCTGACATCGGCTAAGGCAAGAAAGAGTCCCCAACGGGGTACTTGGATTTTGAAGTCTTCGGTAGCTGAATTACAGGAGCTGGCCGACCGGCACTTGCGAACTGCTTCTGCTTCGGGCACCACGCAGCAAGAAAGACTGAGGAAGATGGTGTCGGCTGACGCTTTTATACCCCAGGCGTTTTGACGTCGGGGAGAGGGTGACATCAGCAGACGCCGGACCCAGACTTTGGAATCCGGCCGACCGAAGGGCTGCCTGAGGCAGGACAACCCATATGTGATGACTGCAGATGCATCCTTGAAGGACATCAGACTTGGCACTTCCAGCAGCTGCACACAAACACTTGACAATAGTTTATATCTACAAATACACAAGTTACACCAATACCCACTTTGATTACCTCTTTAAAGACAAGGAGTTTGCAACTTTTACTACTCTGCTTGACCCATCAGGACCCTCTTCAATAGGTGTATGAAAAGGCTCATTACTTTCACTCCAATTTGAAGTTTGTTGGAAGATATTTTTGGGCTCCTGAGCCTGGCACTAGGTGCACCTAGGCACCCCCCCCCCCCAAGAGTCTAAGAGGTTCCCCTAGCACAAGAGCCAGTTTTTTTTCCCACTTACTGAGCACACCAGCAAATCTAGACCATTTAACACTGTTCACAAACATGTGCAATATTTACTTATCCAGCTGACAGGAAATACTGCAAGCATGCTGGACAGAAGACCTGCCCAAGTGCAAAAACAAATAGGTCCTTATTCTTTAGGTAACTGGATTGAATCCCAAGCCCTAAAAATCCCCATGGTTTTAGAAGTCAAATTATCCACGAGAAAAGGCTCAAAACCCAGCCCTTGAGCTACTAAGATCGTAAATGTGCAACTCCTCAGTTTTATATTGCAGCTAAGGTCTCTACAGACTCTATTGTTCTATTCCTTTGTTACTGTCAGCATTGCTACTGTTGCAGAACTGGTCTCCTATTTACAAAAGTTGTAGACAGTGTTACAATGCATCGTTTTCTAGTCTGACTTGGTGCTTAGAGCTGCTAGCACTTGGATACTATAGTATCAAACTGGGTTGCTCCTCATCACTTTTTAGTTAAAATAGATGCTAAGCAGTGTGACGAGTGTTCTGTGATTCAGTTTGAAGGAAAGCAATAAGTTAAATACAGAACACCTATTAAAAGTCCTATTAAAAGTCCTGTTTTGCTGCCAAGTCAGAGCGATCCTTAGTTGTTTTAATTGCTGTACCATGAGAAATATTATAGCAATGTAGATATGTAAATGTCTGTGTTGCGATATTTAAGTACTGTTATATACAACTGTTGTGATGGTTTACTACTGCTATATCTGTGATAAACTGTCTTTAAATTCATGGGCTACCTAAATTATCTGGTATATAAAATCACTAAGCAAGGTGCTTTTTGTTTTTTTTTCCAAGGGCTTCATATGTGAATGCATAAGTTGCATGAGCCTTTTTTACTAAACATTTCGTACCACTGTAAATAGTGCAACGTGCTGCTACTCAAACCCACTACCCTTCCTACCTGGGCTACTTTTTACAGCACTTCTCTCTCATTCCCCTTTGAGACCTTAACGTAATTGTTTTGAACTCCTTTTCATTTAGTGACCACTGTCCCTGCGAACGGGTTCTCTGTCCCCCACTTGCTGAATCTTTGGCCACTGGCCGTATCTACAGTGAAGAAACCAGCCACAAAGACTGAAGGGCTTTAAAAAGAAAATAAGTTACTGTAGGTGTCTAAGTTTCCCTCCAAGTACCTGGTCTAAAGCAGAAATAACTGGCTCTACCCACGGCTACGGACAGCAGCTGCACCCCCATCTGCTACATCAGTAAACCAAGATATCATGAAGGGATTCACATCCAGATCTAGTGAGGTCATTGTTCCCCTGTACTCTTCACTTATCAGACCAATGATAGAGTACAATGCCCCATTTGGGAATGCATCTCACCCATCTGCAGCAATTGGAGAGACCCCAAAAGTTCCTCACCAAAAGGATAAAGGGACTCCAAAATCTGTCATATGCTGCCAGATTGAAGAAACTCCAGCTCTATTCAGTCGCATACCATCTGCTCAGAGGTGACATGTGCCTGACATACAAGGCCATGTCCAACCAGAAATTAATGGACATGCTCCACCTCAAAAAATCCAAATCCACCAAAACCACTAGAGCAAGCGACTTAGCACGGATATAAATAGGACGTGCTGGAGGGATAGATTTATCACTCAGAGACTCCCTATGCTGTGGAATAAAATCCCGGTCCATGTGAGGCAGAGCACCTCACTGGCTCTGTTCAAGAGAAATCTTGACCTGTGGATGGGAGATCGTAGGTTTACCCCGGGAATCATCTCTGTGTCACTGCTGGACAGAGGCACAACAAACTAATGGGCACAGTATTTTTTCATATAAGGGGTGGCGTAAGCCACAAAACTTTGGGCTAGGCTTATAAATGCCTTAGGGCAGATAGCCTAGTATAAACCTATGAACCTATAAAGCTCTAGGTGAAAAAAGGTAACCCAGCAGATACACTGGAATTGCCCACTTGTAAAACAGAGGCAAAAAGGTACTTAAACTGCCACTTCTCGTCTGCTTCAAACTAGGTATCTACCCAGAAAGGACAGCTTAAAAAAAACAAAAAAAATATAAAAAAAATTCGGGTCTATAGATTCTAGCAACTCCCCAACAACTAGATTCTAGCAACTCCCCAACAATTTGGCTATTTAGACAACCTGCAATCTTTAGCCTGGGGGAGTTCTAGCCTGCTCAGTTTGCTACGCTCCCCTCCCTGCCCCCCCATTTCCATCCACCCCCAGTACCCCTACATTTATTCTTAGCCTTAATCCCACCCCTAATTGCCAGCAATTAGGCTACACCCCTCAACCTACATCCAACACAATGCTACTACCTAATAAAACAATCATAACCTGTGTAGTTCTAGCTCACATTACATCCTACCAAGGCTCCACATTCACATGCCCCAACTTCCACTGTACTCTCTCAACACCCTCCCTCAAACAATTACAATACTACACAACCCCTGCCACCAAAACCATCCTCCCAATACACACTCCATTACCAAACACCTAGCACTCAAAAATAAAATATCCTCAAGATACCATAAGCAATTTACTACGCATATAAAATGTATCCTAAACACCCTCTATAAACTAGCCATCGCTGGAGACTGCCATCCAAACCCTGGTCCTACTAATCCAACCCAACCACAAACCCTAGTCCAAGCAACCCCCCACCACTCAACTCCTAGCCAGCAAGAAAACACACCTACTTATGCCCCTAAACATCAGAAGCATATGCAATAAAATCCAGGAACTACATGCCAGCATAAGCATATATTCCCAGATATTCTCTTCCTAACTGAAACCTGGCTCAAACCTCACATCAAAAGTGAGGAAATACTTCCACCTGAATAAAACATCCTTCGCATAGACAGGTTGTCCAAAAAAGGAGGTGGTGTAGCAATGATATTTAAACACCACCTCAATATTCAACTCCTGAACTAATCTGCCCTCACCACAACAATGAAGAAATCATGTATGCCAATATCAAACTAAACCCAAACAAAACAATATTATAGGATGTTATTTCCCACCAGGGCAAATTGTAATACCTCTAGAAAATCTCCTGAGCTGGGCTACTCTATCCCAGGAAACCATCATTCTCGGTGACCAACATCAACTGGCTATCCTGTAATAAGCAGTCTCCCAACCATTCACCTTAATCTCCATGGATTCACTCAACTCATTCAATTCCCTACCAGAATCAACAAAAACCCTAATAATCATACCTTACTTGACTGGATCCTAGTCAACGAAGGCCCTCACTCTTACCTAGCAGGCTGCTTACCTGACAGTCTTAGTGACCACTCCCCCACTTTAGTAAGGCACCACATAGTCTGAAGACCATTATCCACAGGAAAATACGAACAAGTCCAACTTTGACCCCAACTCCATCTCCTCCCTGCAAAAAATTAACTGGTCACCACTAAAATACCTCAACCTAGATGAGGCGGTCCACCAACA
>NC_056741.1:411082963-411110463 GCF_019279795.1 Protopterus annectens
CAGATGATGGGCGGCACAGTGGTGCAGCGGTTAACGTTGTCGCCTCACAGCAAGAGGTTCTCCGGTTCGATTCTCGGCTGGGGTGCCTTCTGTGTGGAGTTTGCATGTTCTCCCTGTGTTCGCGTGGGTTTCCTCCGGGTACTCCGGTTTCCTCCCACATTCCAAAGACATGCATTTGGAGCATTTCTCCCCGGGCCTCCGCTGAAAACAGGATCTGTGGAACCTAGTCGGACATTCCCGGTCAACAAATGTTAAATAAATAAAAATAAAATGATAATGCTTTATAAAGGTGTGCACTGAACTCAAGTAGCCGCCTCTAAACGGTCTCTGGTTGATACTCCCCTGAGAAAGGCTGCAGCTCTGGTGGAATGAGGCCCAATGCCCTTGGGCACTGGCTTGCCATGGTGTAAGTAGCAGAAACGAATGCAGTGGCCTAACCACTTAGAAATAGTCTGCTTTGAGATCGGCTTTCCTTGTGATCCTGCAGCATATGCCACTAGTAATTGCTCTGTCTTCCTGAAAGCTTTGGTTCTGTCCAAGTAATCCAAGTTGTCTGCGTGCATCCAAAGAATGCAGAATTTTCTCCCCCTTGTTCTGTGGATTTGGGTAAAAGGTTGGCAGATGGATGGCTTGGTTAAGAGCCACACTGGACACTACTTTAGGCATAAATGTTGGGTTTGTCCTCAGGGAGACCCTGTCTGGATGAAAAATGATGAAAGGTTCCACAGGCATGAGTGCCTGTAGCTCAGAAACTAGTCTTGCAGAGGTAAGAGCAGAGTTGTTTTCCAAGATAGAAATTTCATATCAGCAGTAGCAGCTGGCTCAAAAGGAGGCAGGGTGAGCTTTTCCAAGACATAGTTGAGGTCCCATACAGGTATTGGTAGTCTCCTTGGGGGCCTTACATTTTTGGCTCCTCTGAGGTACTGCCTTAATAAAAGGGTGAGGAATATTTGGTACTGCTGTATCAGTTCCTTGTGCCTGGTTCCAGGCACAGAATCTATTCCATTTTCCAGCATACGACTTTCTAGTACTAGGCCTTCTGGCTTCCAGGAGGACATCCATCACAGCTTTACTGAGAGTTGTTTTTTGTATGACTACATTATCCACCATGTTGCCAAGTTTAATGTCCTGAGTTGATTGTGCATGATCTGATTGTTTTGCTGGGACATTAGTAGAGGTATTTGAGGCAAGGTCCAAGCTGGGTATAGAGAGAAGTTTCTTAGTATTGGATACCAGTACTGGCGTGGCCAGTCTGGGGCAATCAGTATCATCTTTGGCTTCTGTCTGACCTTTAGAAGCACTCTGGGGAGGAGAGGCAGTGGAGGAAAGGCATATACTGATAGGGCGTCCACTTTCCATGCTAGTCTGTGACAAGTCCTTGTGCAGAATCTTTTTAGTTGGTAATTGAGAGGGGAGGCAAATAGATCCATGTCCAGGCCATCCCCATTTCCTTGTTATCATGCTGAAGACTTGTGGATCCAGCTTCCACTCGTGGGGATCCATGAGGTTTCTGCTTAGTTCGTCTGCCAGAGTATTTT
The DNA here is from genome assembly GCF_019279795.1 of Protopterus annectens. NCBI lineage: Eukaryota > Metazoa > Chordata > Ceratodontiformes > Protopteridae > Protopterus > Protopterus annectens. The sequence goes on from NC_056741.1 coordinate 411,084,502, forward strand.
CCTTCCCTGGCAGGAATTGTGCCTGCAGATGTACTTGGCAAGTCAAACTGTGCCCCACAAGGTCATGGCTAGTCTGCAAAGGGGGTAAGAATGTGTGGCCCTCTGCTTGTTTATATACCACATGACCGTGGTGTTCCGTCTATATCAGTAGTTGTCCCAGATGAAGTAGGTCCTTTAAGGCTGTCAGGGCATTTTGAACAGCCAACATCTCTGATATGTAGATGCATTTGGTTTGAGGGCCGATATGTAGATGCATTTGGTTTGAGGGCCATGTGCCCTGAATGCATCTTCCTGCCATGTGGGCTCCCCAGGCACAGTCTGATGCATCCGTTGTTAGTGTTTGCCTGGCTGGAGGTAGTGTGAATGGCTGTCCCTTGTTCTGGTGACAAGCCTTTGCCCACCATCGAAACTTCTGTTGCAGGCAGGGAATGCGAGTAATGACAGTTTCCAGGCTGTGGCAATGTTGAGTCCAAACACTTTTTAGGTATTATTTAAGTTTCCTCATATGCAGTCTTGCATATGGAATTATTAGGATGCAGGATGCCATGAAGCCCAAAGCTTGCAGAATTTTTCTTGCACATAACTGGGCCTTTGTTGCCAACATTTTGAAATAGGTAGTCAGTTGCCTTTGCTGGTCTGGCGTGAGATAAGCCATCTGGGCAGTTGTATTCAAGCTTGCACACAGGAATGTTCTCTTGTGAGGGTACTAGTTTCGATTTTTTTTGTTGACTGTGTACCCTAGGCATGTTAGAAGTCTCTTCACAAATGCCAGATGTTGAAGAATGTCCTTGTTCACTGCTTGAATGAGACAGTCGCCCAAGTTAAGGATATATTTGTATTCCTCTTGTCTGCAGAATGCAATTACTGGTGCCAGGCACTTTGTAAAGACCTGTAGATAAGCCAAAGGGCAGTGCAGAAAATTGGTAATGCATTGAACCAGCCTTGAATCTGAGGTATCTTCTGCATGATTGCCTGATTGGGACATGCAGGTATGCCTCTTTTAGGTCTACAGTCACAAGCCAAGCATTCTTGCCCAGCATGGGCAGAAGCTGCAGCAAAGTTAACATTTTGAATTTTGAATATCCAGGAAAGTGTTCAGAATAGATAGGTCCAGTATCAGCCTCCAGGCCTTGTCCTTTCTGGGTACCAAGAATAGTCTAGTAAAATCCTTGTCCCTGCTCTTGCTCTGGTACTTGAATGGCCCCCATGTCCATGAGGGATGAGACTTGTTTTTGCGCCTCTGCCCATTGATTTTTTGGCAGATCTGGCCAGCCATTTGCCTTTGGCAGAGTATGGAAATGGAACTTGTAGCCTTGTGACACTGTTTAGAACCCACTTGCCCTGGGTTACAATGTGCCAATTTTGAACAAAAAGTGCTAATTTACCCCCTAAGGGTGCTGCCAGAAGTTAAGTGCTTGGTGCAGGCAGGGGGAAGTCATTGGGACCGTTTTCTGTGTATTTGTGATCTATCCTCTCCAGCTTTGGAGGTAGAAGCACCCCATTGCTTGGGCCTATAAGAACCTTGCACCTGAAATCTGCCCCTTTGAGGTCTGACAGGAAAGGACCAGTTTTTTGTAGGCCAGTGTCTACTAAACCTAGGTGGCTGTACTTGTAAAAAAAAATTTGACAGTTTGCACAGACTTAGCTTTGCCCTCCATTTTCTTTAACACCTCTTCTGCCTTAACCCCGAACAAAGCATCATGCTGTAAAGGTGCATCTAGTAATTTAACATCAAGCAGATTTTGTTCTTTAACCAAGCATGCCTCCAGATTACAGAACCCCATAACTGCGGCCCTGCAGGAGGCCTCCAAAGAATCAAAACCACATTGCAAAGTAGGTTTTCCAACTTGTTCTGCTGCATACAATAAATCCTGCATTTCCTCGTTTTCTGCACATTCAGAATTTAACATTTTCTGTTTAAGCAATCCCATGACATGTTGCCGATACTTAAGCATATGAAATTGACAGTTTAAGGCCCTTGTAGCCAAAGTTGCAAATGTGTAAACCTTTTTTCCCCCATCTATCCAGTGCCCTTGAATCTGTCAGAGGGGGTTGGGATTTTTGCAGTGGAAGCCTCAACTCCCTTTAGACCCTGTGAAATAGTTTCTGGGTCAGCAGCAAGGTTTTTAAAAAGAAATTTGTGCGAGTCAGGAACCCTGTAATATCTGTCAGGCTTAACAGGAGCTGGGGTAAAGAGTCATGAGTCAGACTATACTCCGAAAACACATCTACAATGTCCAACACAGGTGGAATGGCTGGAGGCCTGTACTGAGGTAGTAAAAGAAAATCCCTGAGCCTCTTTTTAGATTCTGAAAAATCTTGGCTCTCCCAGTGGAAATGCTCCCTCATGATATGCAAGGTTTCCTTAAAGGAATAGTCCTCAGGAGGAGATGCCGAAGGTATAGATTCCTCATAAGGGGAAGAGAATATTCCTGATCAGAAGAAATTGAAACCTGATCTGAAGATTCATAGTCCGTGTCTTGCCTAGGCCTCTTATCAGGAGGAGGATGGGAACCCCTGATCAAGGTAATCAAGTCTTCAGCCATTTTCAGCATCTGTTTTTTGGGCACAGAGGCCTGTCCATGTGGCTCTTGAGTTGGTTTCCTTGCTTTAGTCTTTGCCTTTGAAGCTGAAGTCGTTTTAATGTAAAGATGTTTAGGTCTGAATACACCCTCAGAAGCTGGTACCTGCTCAGCAGCTCCGGACTCATTTAAGGGATTAGTATCCGAGGTTCCAATACCTTGAGTATCCAGCGGCATGGCTGACTACTAGCGGGCGTCAGGGGCTGCAAAAGCGCCTCACTGAGAACCGGAGACTGGCTTAGGCGAAGCTTCGGTCTTGGGCCTCTGTTTTTCCTTATCCTTTTCTTTGCGTTTTTTGTAAACTCCGGTAGTCGGATGGCTATCAGACGACATTTCAGGAAAATTAAACCAGCGTCCAAAAAAGTTTAAAGCAAAATCATACCTGACGCTTAGTCTGTTGGTTAAATCTAGCACAAAACAGACAACCAGTAACATTGTGATCAGGGCCTAGGCAAGGAATACAGTAAGAATGAAAATCCTTATGAGGTATTGCTTTCCACAAGAAATACAATTCTTAACTTTTTCTGACATCGGTCTGGAGCAAGAAAAAGGTTTCCCCCAACGGGGTACTTAGCTTTATTGAAAACTTCGGATCTGAAACTCTCACGAAAATCTCAGTCTCGGCCGACCGGCACTTGCAAACTGCTTCAGGCACCGCACGGCAAGAAAGACTGAAAAAAATGGCATCGGCTGCTTCTTTTATACCCCTGATGACCTGACGTCAGGGAAGGGGCGACCGCAGCCAACACAGGACCCAAGACATTTGAATTCAGGCAGGCTGAGGGAAACCTGCCAGCAGGATTACCCAAATGTAATGACTGCAACAGTGAAACACTAAGAACATCAGTGAAGAGAACATTACTATTATGGTAAGATTTTACACAACTATACTATGTCCTTCCATTTCACTTTTGCAGTATTCTTAACATGGAGTGTACAAGAGCTCAGGAAGATAGGAACAGGAAGAGGCCAGCAGAGCCTTCTAGGAACCAATGAAGAATGTCCGTAGCAAAATCAGCTCTAGCCCTGGATAGGACATCCAACTTGTAATGCTTGGCAAAAGTTTGCACGAAAGACCAGGTAGCTGCCTCAAAGACAGAATGAGTATCCAAACCCTTGGGGGGGGGGGGGGGGACGCACACCAGAATAAGCCACAGTCCTAGTAGAGTGAGCCTTGATCATAGAAGGAAAGCTCTTAATGGCTTTAAAAATCCTAGAGGAAATTTGAAAACTGCCATACCAAATAATCTAGAATGAAAAAAGCTGATCAGATTTTTAAAAGCTTTAGTTTTGTCCAAATAAAATCAGAGTTGACTATGCACATCCAGTGTGCAACATGCTCTCACTAGTGGATTGCAAAGATGGGAAAATTAGGCAAATTAGACAACTCATTCAATACCTTAGGCATAAGAGGAGGATTAGAATGAAGGGACACCATCTTTAAAAGTAAAAGGAGTAGCCATAAGGGCTTGAAGCTAAGACCAGTCTAGCAGAAGTAAGGGCAACAGAACAGTCTTCCAAGAAAGTAGTTGTGTACCTACCATAAAATGTAGATGGAGTGTATTCACTGTTGCAGTCATTACTCTTGGGTTATCCTGCTGGCAGGCTACCCGCAGTCTGCCTGAATTCCAAAAAGTCTTGGTCCAGCGTCTGTTGCTGTCGCCTCAGTGCACCAGGGGTAAATAAAAGATGCAGCAGACGCCATTTTCTTCAGTTTTTCTTGCCCCAGATATCAGCTGCCCCCAAAAGGGAAGGCTAGAAATTATGCCAATAAACATGCATGCACTAAGGTAATCATTTCCTTCATCTACAAGCAAATACACCACATAGGTTGTATAGAATAGAGAAGTACAGATAAGACCCATCAAAAGAAAGGGGGATGGTGGGAGAGTAACCTGGACTGCAAAATACACTTAAACATCTACATTTATGGTAGGTACACAACTGTACTATGTTCATAGTGTTTCACTGTTGCAGTCATTACTCTTGGGTTGAATTCCAAAGCTGAGGATGGGTGGCTGTGCTAAACAGGATTAGGAGAGACTAAGAGGCCCTGCAGAACTGCAGTGGCAAAGCCTGCTCTGGATTTAGAGTAGAAAGGTAAGTGGTAGTGCTTTGTAAAAGTGCATTGAACTCCAAGTTGCAGCCTCTAAGATGTCTTTGGTTGGTACTCCTATGAGGAAGGCTGCTGCTCTGGTTGAATGTGGCCGAATGCCCTTAGGCACTGACTTATGTTGTGAATAGCAGAAATGAATGCAATGGCCTATCCATTTTGAAAGTTAGTTGAGATGGCCTTTCCTTGTGATCCTGCAACATATGCTACTAAACGTTGCTCAGTCTTTCTGAAAGCTTTAGTTCTGTCCAAGTAGAAACATAGCTGTGTATGTCCAAAGAATGCAGAAGTCTCTCACCCTTGTTCTGCGGGTTTGGATAAAAGGTAGGCAAGTGAACGGTTTGGTTAACGGCCACACTGGACACCACCTTAGGTATAAATGTCAGGTTTGCCCTCGGAAACCCTGCCTGGATGGAAAATGATAAAAGGTTCCACAGCCATGAGTGCCTGTAACTCAGAGACTAGTCTTGCAGAGGTTATTGCTAGGAGCAGAGCTGTTTTCCAGGATAAGAATTTTATATATCAGCTGTTGAGGCTGGCTCAAAAGGAAGCAGTGTGAGTTTGACATAATTGAGGTCCCATGCAGGTATTGGGGCTCTCCTTGGAGGTCTTATGTTTTTGGCCTCTCTGAGGTACTGCCTTAAAGGATGAGAAAAGATAGGTGGTTCCGTATTGTAATGGGCTGAAATAGCAGAGACATGGATTTTAATTTATCCAAAGGATAGGCCTTTGTCCAGCATCTCAGTCAAGTATTGTAAAATCTGAGAAATATTTAGTACAAACGTGTCAATTCCTTGTGCCTGGTTCCAAGCCCCAGAATCTCTTCCATTTTTCTGCATAAGATTTTCTGGTACTGGGCCTCCTGGCCTCCAAAATAACATCCATCACAGCTTTGGAGAGAGAGGTGTTCTGAATGGCTACATTATTCGCCATGCTGCCAGATTTATAGGTCCCGAGTTGGCTGTGTAGGATCTGATTTGTTTTGTTGGGTCAGTAAGTGAGGAAATTAAGGCAATACCCAGGCTGTACCTTGAGACAATTTCTTTAGGATTGGGTAACAGTGCTGGCATGGCCAGTCTGGGGCAATCCGTATCATTTTTGGCTTTCTCGTCTGCCCTTTAGGAGTACCTTGGGGAGGAAAGGCATAAAATGTTATGTTTTTCCAGCTGAAGGATAAGGCATCCACTTTCCATGCTTGCTTGTGATAAGTCCTTGTGCAGAATCTCTGTAGTTGTGAGGGGAGGCAAATAGATCCATGTCTGGGCATCTCCATTTCCTTGTTCTCATGCTGAAGACTTGTGGATCCAGTTTCCACTCGTGGTGATCCATGAGGTTTCTGCTTAGTTCATCTGCCAGAGTATTTCTTTCCTGGCAGGAATTGTGCTTGCAGGTGAACTTGGTAAGTCAATGCTGTGTTCCACAAAGTCATGGCTTGTCTGCAGAGGGGGTAGGAATGTGCGCCTCCCTGCTTGTTTTATGTACCACATGACTGCAGTATTGTCCGTCTTTATCAGTTCTCCTGGATGAAGTAGATCCTTGAAAGCTGTCAGGGCATTCTGAACAGCTAGCATCTCTTTTTGATTGATATGAAGATGCATCTGGCTTGCGGGTCATGTGCCCTGAATACATTTTCCTGCCATGTGGGCCCCCCAGGCATAATCTGATGCATCTGTTAGTGTCTGCCTGGCTGTGGGTAAAGTGAATGGCTGTCCCTTGTTGTGGTTACAGGCCTGTGCCCACCATTGAAACTCCTGTTGCAGGCAGGGAATGAGGATAATTAATGTTTCCAGGCTGTGGCAGTGTTGAGTCCAAACACTTTTTAGATACCATTGTACTTTCCTCATATGCAGTCTGGCATATGGAATTAGCAGAATGCAGGATGCCATTAAGCCCAAAGCCTGCAGAATTTTTCTTGCAGATAACTGGGTCTTTGTTGCCAAGTCAGTTGCCTTTGTCTGGCGTGAGATAAGCCATTTGGGCAGTTGTATTTAAGCTTGCACCCAGGAATATCATCTCTGAGAGGGTACTAGTTTTGATTTATTTTCATTTACTGTGTACCCCAGGCAAATTAGTAATCTTTTTACAAATGCCAGATGCTTTAGTAGAATGTCGTTCTCTGCTTGAATAAGGCAGTCATCCAACTAAGGATATATTTGAATTGCTCTTTGTCTGCAAAATGCAATTACTGGTGCTAGGCATTTTGTGAAGACCCTGGGTGCAGTAGATAAGCCAAAAGGCACTGCAGAGAATTGGTAGCACATTGAACCAGCTATGAATTTGAGGTATCTTCCGCAAGACTGTGATTGGGACCTCTCTTAGGTCCAAAGTTACAAGCCAAGCCTTCTTGCCCAGCATGGGCAGAAGCTGTTGCAGAGTCAACATTTTGAATTTTGGAACATCCAGAAATGTTTAGAATAGACTGGTCCAGTATAGGTCTCCAGGCTTTGTCCTTTCTGGGTAACAAGAAGAGTCCAGTAAAATCCTTGTCCCTGCTCTTGCTGTGGTACTCGCTGAATGGCCCTCATGTCCATGAGGGATGAAACTTGCTTTTGTGCCTCTGCCCATTGTGTGGCAGGTCTGGCATACCTTTTGCCCTTGGCAGGGTGTGAAAGTGGAACCTGTAGTCCTGAGACACTATATTCAAGACCCATTTGTCCTGGGTGATCATGTGCCAATTTTGTAGAAAAAGCTAGTTTTCCCTGTAAGGGGGCTGCCAAAAGATAAGTGCTTGGTACTGGCAAGTCATTGCGACTGTTTTCCTGTATGTCTATGATTTGTCTTCTCCGCTTTTGGAGGTAGAAGCACCCCATTGTTTAGGCCTGTGAGCCTTGTGGCTGGGATCCGCCTCTGGGGCATCTGTATCTGCCTCTGTGGCCTGACACTGGAAAGGACCAATTCTTTGTAGGTCAGTTCCTGCTAAATCTGGGTGGCTGCACCTGTAAGAAATCCTTAACTGTCTGCATAGATTTCGCTTTGTCCTCCATTTTCTTCAACACCTCTTCTGCTTCAACACCAAAGTATCATGCTGTAATGGAGCATCTAATAATTTTGCTTTAACATGATCAGGCAGATTCTGTTCCTTTAACCAAGCATGCCTCCTAATGACAGAACCCATAACAGCAGCCCTGCAAGAGGCCTCCAGAGAATCAAAACCACATTGCAAAGTATGCTTTCCCACTTGTTAAGTTGCATGCAATAAATCCTGCATTTCCTTGTTTTCTGCACATTCAGAATTTAACATTTTCTGTTTAAGCAGTGACATTAAGTATTGCTGATATTTAAGCATATGAAATTGACAATTTAAAGCCCTCACAGCCAAGGTAGCAGCAGTGTAAACCCCCCCCCCCATCTGTCCAGTGCCCTTGAATCCCTATCAGAGGGGATAGGTTTTGCAGTGGAAGCCTTGACCCCTTTGGGATCCTGAGAAATAGTTTCTGGGTCAGCAGCAGGGTTTTTCTAAAGAAATTTATGTGAATCTGGAACCCTGTAGTATCTGTCTGGCTTAACAGGTGCAGGGGGTAAAGCATCAGGAAACAGGCCGGACTCCGACATTGTAGATGGATTTTCAAACCGGGGGATAGAAAGAGGCCTGTGCTGAGGTAGTAAAAGAAAGTCTGAGCCTTTTCTTAGATTCTGAGTAGTCTTAGCTCTCCCAGTGGAAGTACTCCCTCATGGTATGCAGGGTTTCCCCAAAAGAATAATCCTCAGGAGAGGCTGAAGGGATAGTTTCTTCAGCATCAGAATCCTCATAGGGAGGAAGAGTATTCCTGTTCAGGAGTAGTCAGAGGAAATGGAAACCTGGTCTGAAGATTCATATTCTGTCTCTTGCCTAGGCCTCTTATCAGGAGGGAGATAGGAACCCCTGATCAAAGTAATTGGGTCTTTGGCCATTTTGAGCATCTGTTTTTTTTTTTTTTTTTTTTTTTTTTAGGCATGGTGGCCTGTCCATGGGCTTGCTGCACTTGTCTTTAGTGGTGTTTTAGTCTTTGCCTTTGAAGCTGTAGTCGGTTTTACATACAAGTGGGTAGGCCTGAAAACACCCTCAGAAGCCGATGCCTGCTCAGCGGCTCCAGACCCATCAGAGGGAATATTTTCCAAGTGTCCAATACCTTGAATTTCCAGCAGCCTAGTCTGCTCCACGTGGGAGTCGGAAGCGGCCTGTGGCTCTGAGGTAGCGGGGGTCAGGGGCTGCGAAAGCACCAGAGAACCGGTGACTGGCTTAGAAGCCTAGTCAGTTTTGGACCTCGGATGCCTGTCCTTTTACTTGCGTTTCTTGTGAATTGCGGTAGTCCGATAGCTGTCGACATCGTGGAATTAAATCTTCGGCCAAAGTAATGAAATGCAAAATCGTACAGATGCTTAGTGCGTTGGTTAAATCTAGCACAAAACCTGCAATTAGCAACGTCGTGATCAGGGCCTAAGCAAGGAATACAATAGGAATGGAAGTCCTTATAAGGTATTTGCTTCCCACAAGAAATACAATTAACCTTTTCTGACATCGGTCTGGAACAAGAAAAGTTTCCCCAGCGGGGTACTTGGCTTTAAATGAAGCCTTTGGATCTGAAATTCGAACACGAAAATCTCAGGACTCAGCCGACTGGCACTTGCAAACTGCTTCTGCTTTGGGCACCGCGCAGCAAGAAAGACTGAAGAAAATGGCGTCGGCTGCATCTTTTATACCCCTGGCGCACCGACGTCAGGGAAGAGGTGACAGCAACCGACGCCGGACCAAGACTTTGGAATTCAGGCTGACTGTGGGTAGCCTGCCAGCAGGATAACACAAGAGTAATTACTGCAACAGTGAAACACGATGAACATCAATGTTGTAAGGAAGCTGAAGGTTCAAAAAGGAGCCTGTGACAATTTCTCCACCACAAAATTAAAGATCCCAGGAAGGAGGAACAGGCTGTGAGGTCTAATATGAAGGATGCCTTTAAGAAACTGTCCAGCCTCGAACCTACAGGCCAAAGGAGAAGCTAAGAGAGACTAGCAGAAACCGCTGAGAGGCAGGCTTTAACAGAAGAATATGCCAACCCAGCATTGATCAAATCACAGAGAACCAAAACATCCACAGTAAGTGGGATCCAGGTTACAAGAGAACCAACTGAAAACCTCTTCCATTTGGACCAAGTAGGGATTTCTTAATTAGTGGAATTCCTGGCCTCCTGCAGAACCCGAAGCACATCCTCAGAAAAAAAGGTGCCTATAGGAAATCACAATCCTATTGAGTGGACACGTGGGGATGGATGAGAGATCCCTAGTCTTGTGTGAAAACATCCACCCTGTGAGGAAACTTGTGCAACTTGGCCAACTGCAGGAGGGAGAACCAGGATCTCTCCCAGATTTTTGCCAAATGGCCTGACAAAATGACACTGTGGTGGCAGTTTCTTAAATCAAACATCCTATTTTCCATCATAGACTGAGACTTGCGCTACCTACAGACCCCAACCCAATTTTGGATACTGCTAGATCAGCTACTGAACTCAAAATACTGGAATGCCTGTTGAATCATGCACAGAATCAAGTAGGCAAAGGGGGAGGTTATATTTGCACTAGATGAGCAGACAAGAATCTAAACATCTCTAATACTGGGAGCATTACAGTGGATTTAGGCTTGCTAAGGCCCAGATGCTACTTTCTAATAGTCCACAAGACTCAGTTAAAATGTTGCCTCATGAGGTGAAGAGCTTCCACAGATGCTATTTGACAGGACTGAAACATATCTGCATCATATCTGGGGAAGAGGAGATTTCTGTGAAACATACCCCAAACTGAGATTTTAGGAAGAGAAAAATTATGCTGGTTTGGTATCCTAAAGAGGGTTAAGAGTTTGTTGCAAGCTTAGACCCATGGCAAAGACCTCATCTGCCATTTCCCTGAAATCTGACAAGGTAAAGCCTTGCTGCGTTGTTGGGGGGGGGGGGGTAGCGCACGAGTATCTAGGGCTACAGATATTCCCACCTTATTCATGCATCCAAATTTCTGGGGAAAAGCAGCACGAAGGGTCTGCATGTGGTCTGCATTACTTTTAGAGGACAGATCTTCTGTTCTATCCCCAAATGTCTTGTCACAGCAAAAGACCCATCTCTTCCTTGCTTGGTGGAGCCAGTATATCTATACAGAAAATCCAAGTCAGATGGAATGCAGCCTTTACCATCCACTAAACTTACAGAAAGGAGCACTTGAAGCTGCTAACATGCCTACCTCCAGAAGGCAGATACAGACTAGTAGCTACAACAGCCTGTATGGGGGATGGGAAGTTGCACCTAAAGACTACTAGTTATTGTCCTACTGACAAAATAGCAATCACATCCTTAAAAGGTCCTAACCACTTATACCTGTGCTTCTTGCGATGTACTTTCTCACCCCCATACCTGCTCCAACTCAGAAGCCTCCAAGTCCGTCTTCAACTTTCTGAATTAGACATGTATAAAGTCAATACTTACAGATTTTCCCCCCCAAGTAAAACCCATGCAAATCTGCCAGACTACCTAGAATGGAAATGCTTTTAAGCAATACACTTAAAATGTAAACCCTTATACGGATAAAGTTTGCAGGCATTCACATCATGCCCTAGGATGAAGGGTTCCCCCAAGAAGCATCAGTCAGCAAAAGTAAACATACACAAATCCACCCCTTCTGTGAACTTGAGTTAACTGGATTAAGGGACCACGACTCTTGCAGAAAGGTACAGTGGTGTAAAATCTTACATTAACATTAGAGGTCCTAGTCTTCAATGTTGTAGTATTCACAGAAGGGCTCACCTGCAAAGGATAGCACCAACTTGCAAACAGTATGCCAAGCCCTTTAGATGCTGGTAGTGGGCTTCCAAGCCTCCTGCAGACCCCAAAGCACATCCTCAGAAAATAGGTGCTTAAAAGGAATCAAAACGGTCACCCACAGTTGCATGTGAAGAGTGTACAGAGGAGGATAAGAGATGCCTTGTCTTGGGAGAAGATGCACTCAGTCAGGTAACTTGTGGTGACTGCCCCAGCCAAGTAATAAAGGGGGAAATCGGTGCTCTCTGGGCCAAAAGGGAGACCCCAACAAGATTTTGGGAAAGTGCTGCTTGATCTTCTGTTGAAGATGTGGCAGCAGCAGAAGGGGAGGAAAGGCATATGAAAACCTTCAGCAGAATGCATCAACTTTCAGCACGTCAGGAATCAGCATTTTCTGTTTTAGTCCCATAATATGCTGCGGATACTTTAACATATGAAACTGGCAATTTAAAGCTCTAAATGGCCAAAGTAGCAGACGTGTATACCTTCTTACCCTGTCTAAAGCTCTAGAGTCCCTATCAAAAGGGGTAAGCTTTTTGGCAGTAGTTGCCTTAATGCATTTTGGTCCTTGGGAAATGGTCTCTGGATCCGCAGTAGAATTCTTGAAGAGGAATTTGAGAGACAGGTACTCTGTAGTATCTGTCATGTTTCCTGGGAACTGGAGGCAAGGTGTCTGGGGTAAGGCTGAAATCCAAAAAACGTCTACAATCACCAGAACAGGAGGGATAGCTAGAGGTCTGTTTTGAGCAGGTTCAAAATGCTCCCTAAGGGTGTGCAAGCTTTCACCAAAAGAAAAATCTTCTGGAGGGGAAGCAGAGGGAATGGAATCCTATGCATCGGAATCATCCATAAGTAGATAAGGGTAAATCTTGGTCAGACGGAACAGAGATAAAGATTCCTGATCAGATGAATCAAAGAAAATCAGTTCCAGGTCTCAGAGGGGGAAGGCTGGCTTCCTCTAAAGTAAGAAGGTCTTCAGCCATTCTAATTATTTGCTTTTGAGGCATATGGGCCTGAGGATGTGCTTTGGTAGTCAGTTTTGTAGGAGTAGTGCGAGCTTTAGGCCTGAGGAATGGGGTATTCTTAGCTTGAAATGAAGTAGACTGTAATATGGAAATCTGAAGGCCTGAATACACCCTCAGAAGCCGGTGCCTGCACAGTGGCGCCAGACCCCAAGGTAGAGACATCTGCAGGTTCCATAGTCGAAGAATCTCGCGGCATAGCCGACTCCAAATGGAGTTGGAGTAGAGGCCTGTGAATCTGTAGTAGTGGGCATCAGGGGCTGCGAAAGTGCCTCACTGAGTACAGGAGGCCTGGAGAATAGCTTAATAGAAGAGTCATCGGCAGTTTTGGATCTATGCGGTTTGTCTTTTTTCAGAAGATCAAAATGGCTTTGTTACACCATCAGACTACTGGAGTACGGAGATAAACGAAAGTATTTAGCTACAAAAATAGCCAGACTACAAATAGTTCAGGTGTTGAACAAAGCACAAAAAGTACAGTTGTGTACCTACCATAAATGTAGATGTTAAGAGTGTATTCACTGTTGCAGTCATTACTCTTGGGTTATCCTGCTGGCAGGCTACCCTCAGTCGGCCACCCTCAGTCGGCCAGAATTCCAAAGTCTAGGTCTGGCATCTGTTGCTGTCGCCTCTTCCCAGACGTCAGTGCGCCAGGGGGGTATAAAAGATGCATCCGACGACATTTTCTTCAGTTTTTCTTGCCCCAGATGTCAGGTGCCCCCAAATTGGTAGGCTGAAAAAATATGCCAATAAAAATATATGCACAAAAACAACACTACCTTCATCTACAAGCAAATACACCAAATGGGTTGTATAGGATAGAGAAGTGCAGTCCCAGCAAAGTAAAGGGGGATGGTGGGTGGGTAACCTGGACTGCAACAGTGAATACACTCCAACATCTACATTTACGGTAGGTACACAACTGTACTATGTTCATCGTGTTTCACTGTTGCAGTCATTACTCTTGGGTTGAATCCCAAAGCTGAGGATGAGTGGCTGGGCTAAATAGGATTAGCAGAACTGCAGTGGCAAAGCCTGCTTTGGACTTGGAGTAAAGAGGTAAGCGGTAGTGCTTTGTGAAGGTATGCACTGAACTCCAAGTTGCAGTCTCTAAGATATCTTTGGTTGGTACTCCTCTGGAGGAAGGCTGCTGAAGTGGCTGCTGCTCTGGTGGAATGAGGCCCAATGCCCTTAGGCACTGATTTGCCATGTTGAAAATAGCAGAAACTGATGCAATGGCCTATCCATTTAGAAATAGTCCATTTTGAGATGGCCTTTCCTTGTGATCCTGCAGCATATGACACAAAGTTGCTCAGTCTTTCTGAAAGCTTTAGTTCTGTCCAAGTAGAAGCATAACTGCATGTGTATGTCCAAAGAATGCAGAATTTTCTCACCCTTGTTCTGTGGATTTGGATAAAATGTAGGCAAGGGAATGGTTTGGTTGAGGGCCACACTGGACACCACCTTGGGCATAAATGTAGGGTTTGTCCTCAGAAAAACCCTGTCTGGATGAAAAATGATGAAAGGTTCCACAGCCATGAGTGCTTTTAACTCGGAGACTCGCCTTGCAGAGGTTATTGCCAGGAGCAGAGCTGTTTTCCAGGATAAGAAATTTATATCTGCTGTTGATGCTGGCTCGAAAGGAGGCAGTGCGAGTTTTCCACAAACATAATTGAGGTCCCAGGCCAGAATTGGTGCTCTCCATGGAGGCCTAACGTTTTTGGCCCCTCTGAGGTACTGCCTTATTAAAGGATGGGAAGAGATATGTGGTTCCGTATTGTAATGGGCTGAAATGGCAGAGGCATGAATCAATTGATGAGAAAGAAAGGCCTTTGTTCAGCATCTCAGTTAGGTATTGTAAAATCTGAGGGATACTTGGTACACACGCATCAATGCCTTGTTCCTGGTTCCAAGCACATAATCTCATCCATTTTTCTGCACAAGATTTTTTTTTTCTGCACAAGACTTTCTGGTACTGGGCCTTCTGGCCTCCAAGATAACATCCATAACAGCTTTTGAAAGAGTAGTGTTCTGAATGGCTACATTATCCGCCATGCTGCTAGATTTAAGGTCCTGAGTTGGCTGTGCAGGATCTGACTTTTGTTGGGTCAGCAAGTGAGAAGTTTGAGGCAATATCCATGCTGGACCTTGAGACTAGCTCTTTAGGATTGGGTACCAGGGCTGGCGTGGCCAGTCTGGTGCAATCAGTATCATTTTTGGCTTCTCATCTGACCATTAGGAGTACCGTGGGAAGGAGAGGAAGTGGGGGAAAAACATATACTGTTAGATTTTTCCATCTGAAGGATAGGGCGTCCACTTTCCATGATTGCTTGTGATAAGTTCTTGTGCAAAATTTCTGCAATTGGCAGTTGTGAGGGAGGCAAATACATGTCTGGGCATCCCCACTTTATGCTGAAGACTTGTGGATCCAGTTTCCATTCGTGGGGATCCATGAGGTTTCTGCTTAGTCTGCCAGAGTATTTGTTTTTCCTGGCAGGAATTGTGCTTGCAGGTGAACTTGAAAAGCCAATAATGTGTCCCATAAGGTCATTGCTAGTCTGCAGAGGGGATAGGAATGTGTACCTCCCTGCTTGTTTATGTACCACATGACCGTAGTGGTCAGTAATTGTCCTGGATGAAGCATGTCCTTGAAAGCTGTCAGGGCATTTTGAACAGCTTGCATCTCTTTTTGATTGATGTGAAGATGCATCTGGTTTGCAGGCCATGTGCCCCGAATACATTTTCCTGCCATATGGGCCCCCCAGGCATAATCTGATGCATCCGTTGTCAGTGTCTGGCTGTGGGTAAACTGAATGGCAGACCCTTGTGGTAACAGGCTTCTGCCCACCATCGAAACTCCTGCTGCAGGCAGGGAATGAGTGCAATTACTGTCTCCAGGCTGTGGCAATGCTGAGTCCAAACACTTTTTAGATACCATTGTACTTTCCTCATATGCAGTCTGGCATATGGAATTAGAATGCAGGATGCCATGTAACCTAAGGCCTGCAGGATTTTCCTTGCAGATAATTGGGTTTTTGTTGCCAATTTCTTGAAGTAGTCAGTTGCTTTTGTCTGGCGTGAGATGAGCCATTTGGGAAGTTGTATTTAAGCTTGCACCCAGGAATATTATCTCTTGAGAGGGCACTAGTTGATTTTTTTGTTTACTGTGTACCCTAGGCCAATTAGTAATTTTTACAAACGCCAGATGCTTAACGTTTTTGTTCTCTGCTTGAATTAGGCAGTCGTCCAAGTAGGGGTATATTTGAATTCCTTTTAGTCTGCAAAACGCAATTACTGGTGCCAGGCATTTTGTGAAGACCCTGGGTGCAGTAGGTAAGCCAAAGGGCAGTGCAGAGAATTGGTAATGCATTGAGCCAGCTATGAATCTGAGGTATCTTCTGCAAGACTGACTGGGACATGCAGGTATGCCTCTTAGGTCCAAAGTTACGAGCCAAGCCTTCTTGCCTAGCATGGGCAGTAGCTGCTGTAGAGTCAACATCTTGAATTTTGGAAATTCCAGAAACTTAGTATAGACAAGTACAGTATTGGTCTCCAGGTTTTGTCCTTTCTGGGTACTAGGAATAATTTGGAGTAAAATCCTTGCCCTTGTTGTGGTACTCGCTGAATGGCCCTCATGTCCATGAGGGCTGCAATTTGTTTTTGTGCCTCTGCCCATTGATTGTGTGGCAGGTCTAGCATACCTTTTGACCTTGGTAGTGTGTGAAAATGGAACCTGTAGTCTTGGGACACCATGTTCAGGACCCATTTGTCTTGGGTAACCATTTGCCAATTTGATGAAAAAAAGTGCTAGTTTTCCCCCTAAGGGGGCTACCAAAAGAAAAGTGCTTCTCCGCTTTTGGAGGTAGGAGCACCCCATTGGCCTGTATGAGCCTTGGGGCTGAGATCTACCTCTGACGCCTGTATCTCCCTCTTTGTGGTCTGACACTGGAAAGTCAGAATTTTTAGAAGCCCAGTTCCTGCTAAACCTGGGTGGCTGTACCTGTAAGAAATCCTTGACTGTGCATGGATTTTGCTTTATCCTCCATTTTTTTCAACACCTCTTCTGCTTTAGTACCAAAGCAAGTATCATGCTGTAATGGTGCACCTAATAATTTTGCTTTAACATGATCAGGCAGAGTCTGTTCCTTTAACCAAGCATGCCTTCTAATAACAGAACCTGTAACAGCGGTCCTGCAAGAGGCCTCCAGTGAATCATAACCACATTCCAAAGTATGCTTCCCACTTGTTCAGCTGCATGCAATAAATCCTGCAATTCCTTGTTCTCTGAACATTCAGTATTTGTCAACAATTTTTGTTTAAGCAGTGACATTAAATATTGCTGATATTTAAGCATATGAAACTGACAATTTAAAGCCCTTACAGCCAGGGTAGCAGAAGTGTAGAACCCCCCCCCCCCCAATCTGTCTAGGGCCCTAGAATCCCTAGAGGGGACAGGGTTTTTTGCAGTGGAAGCTTAAACTCCTTTGGGACCCCGAGATAGTGTTTCTGGGTCAGCAGCGGGTTTTTTACATAGGAATTTATGAGAATCTGGGACCCTGTAGTACCTGTCTGGCTTAGCAGGTGCAGGGGGTAAAGAGAGGAATCGGAGGAAATAGAAACCTGATCAGAAGAATCATACTCTCTCTTGCCTACGCCTCTTATCAGGAGGGGAATGGGAGCCCTGATCAAAGTAATTAGGTCTTCGGCCATTTTGAGCATCTGTTTTTTAGGCATGGACGTCAGAGTAGGAAAATGCTGCACTTTTGTTTCTTTGTCTTTAGAGCTGCTAGAGTCTTAGTCTTTGAAGCTGAAGATGGCTCAATATATAGTTGTGTAGGTCTGAAGACCCCCTCAGAAGCAGATGCTTGCTCGGCGGCTTCGGACCCATCTGAGGGAATGATTTCCCAGTGTCCAATACCTTGAGTATCCAGAGGCCCAGTCGGCTCCACGTGGGAGTCTGTAGTGGCCTGTGGCTGAGGTAGCGGGCACCAGGGGCTGCGAAAGCACCTCACAGAACTGGCGACTGGCCTAGCAGAGGCCTAGTCGGTTTTGGACCTTGGATGCCTATCCTTTTCCTTGCATTTTTTGTAAACTCCGGTTGTCGGCTGGTCTGACGGCATTATATAATTAAATCTGCGGCCAAAGTAATGAAATGCAAAAAACGCTTGATAGTGCATTGGTTAAACCTAGCACAAAACAGACAGCTAGCAACGTTGTGATCAGGGCCTAGGCAAGGAATACAGTAAGTGAAAATCCTTATGAGGTATTTGCTTCCCACAAGAAATACAACTGTTAACTTTTTCTGACATCTGTCTGGAGCAAGAAAAACAAGTTTCCCCAATGGGGTACTTAGCTTTAATGAAGACTTTGGTTCTGAAATTCGGAATCTCAGGAGTCGGCCGACCGGCACTTGCTAAGTGCTTTTGCTTCGGGCACCGCGCGGCAAGAAAGATTGAAGAAAACGGCATCTGCTGCATCTTTTATACCCCTGGCGCACTGACGTCAGGGAAGAAGCGACAGCAACCGACGCTGGACCTAGACATTGGAATTCTGGCCGACTGAGGGTAGTCTGCCAGCAGGATAACCCAAGAGTAATGACTACAACAGTGAAACATGGACAGAAAGGTACATTGTGGTCTGGGCCTAAACAGGTGACGCAGTAACTATGAAAATCTCCAAGGGGTATTTGCTTTCCACAGGCAAGACCATTCTTATTTTTTCTGACATCGGTTAGAGCAAGAAAAAAAGGATCCCCAAACAGGGTACTAACTTTTTGAAGACTTCAGGTCCGAAACGAAAATTTCAGGGGTCTACCGACCGGCACTTGGGAACTGCTTCTGCTTCGGGCACCACAGCAAGTAAGACTAATGTAATGTCGGCTGCATGTTTTATACCCCTGACATCATGGAAGAAATGACAGCAGACACAGAAATCCAAAGACTCTGGTATTCAGGCTGGCTGAGGGCTACCTGCAGGCAGCAGATAACCCAAATGTGATGACTGCAATAGTGAAACATGAACATCTGCAGGCTCTCGAACAGTCCCACATCTTGTTCCTGGGTGCGATAAGATAATGGCGGAGAACCCGTATACTAAAAGTCATGATAATGTAACAAAACTGCTGCACTGGGGATTTTGCATACATTACAATATTGAATTAGCTGAGATGCACTGAAAATGAGAGCCACAAAGCATTAGAGAATGATTAAGCTTGTATCACATGGGCTCGCCCATTATCAACAGTTCAAAAAGAGAGAATCAGATATAGTAGTTTATGAAAACAAAAAACGCTCATTAGTTTGTTTTGCTAGTTTTTCACTTGTTTACCGGGTTAGTCCAACTGAGCTGAGTGGCCTGTTTACAGCAGAGACCCAGGATGAAAAGCTCCACAGTGAAATACAATTTTTACAAAAAGAAATAGATAAGCAATCATAATTATACAATGAATATGTACAATGGGAGTTTAGACTTACACAAGTAGTTGGCAGGGAGGTTGTGACAAGAGAATGCCAGTACAAAGAAATACATGATTGATAAACAGCAAAGTTATCAAAGTCATTTTGGCATATATTTGTACTGTAGAGCAAGTAAAATGGATGGAAGAGGAGTTGAGAGGCAGAGTGATGCTAAAAAAGGAGGTTAAAAGGCTAAGATTGGAAGTTTAGATAAATACACAAAGAAAGGTGGCTAGTGAGTATGCAGGAAGAAATGTACAAGTGAGATGGGAAGAGGTAATAAGTCTTTGAATGGGCAAGTAGTTGAGGATGGGTACAGTGAAGTCCAGTGAATTTTTAGTCGTTCTCTAGTGGTAGTTTTGAATTTTTTAGGGTGTTTGAAGGATCTCATTTCTAAGGGGGGTTTGTTCCAAGATAAGGCAGGGCTGAAGCTGCAGAGGTTGCAACCAGTTTTGGTTTGGGGTTTATATATTTGTAGCAGGTCTTGGTCAGAGCTGCGTAGAGACCTAGTTGGGGAATAGAGATTATAGGAGTAAGACTAGGTCAGAAAGAGTGTTGGTAAAGAACCGAGTGAATTATCTGTAGTTGAGAGAAGAGGAGCTGGTGTGGTAATTCTAGCCAGTCTAAGGTGTTTTAGAGAGACAGTGGGAAAGTCTTATAAAGCATGGTGTGCAGCAAATCTAGCGACCTTGTTGTAGGTTGATTGGAGTTTGAGCGAGTTCAGATTACTAAACATGCGACAGCTATACATTAGGATAGGAAGAAGATATGCATGCGAGAGGGTTATTTTTGCATTAAGAACTTTTTTTTTTTTTTTTTACCGCAACAAAAACAAAAAGACCCAAGTTTTTGGCGAGTCTTTTTAATACAGTTAAGCAAATGTAAAAAAAGACTTAAATTGCTACTACTAAGTTTTGTGGTGGACTCTAGAGATGCGTTACTGAGGGGCAGTATAGTAAAAGTAGCTTTACTCTCCCCAAAAACCTCAGTCAAGAGTTTAGTTTTCTTTGGGTTGAGAATTTGCTTGTTGTGAGAGCACCAGGATTCTACGGAGTTAAAGAATGCTTGGATAGCAGAGTAGAGATCAGAGTGTGTGTGATTGCGAGGACTGTAGAGTCATCTGCATATTGTAGAAGGGATGACTAGGGACAAGAGGTCTATAGTAAACTAGTGAAAATATTAAGTAGTGGGCCTAGGATAGACCCTTGTTGGACTCTCATTTTTACTGGGAGGGGAGGGGATAGAGCTAAAAGCATTTGACAGACTGCAGACGATCAGTTAGCTAGATAACCAGGTAACAGAAATTTAGGTTTGATAGTTTGGACAGAAGAGGATGGGAGACCATCAAAGGCCTTTGAGAGGCCCAGGAATAGGCAGGAGACTAGTTTATCACAAGCAGAGATAGTATTCATGAAAGATATTACTGCATTACTGCAGTTGTTACTATGTTTAGGGCAAAAGCAATATTGGGTAGGTGTGAGCAAGTTTTCCTGAAGTAGGTATTACATAACTTGTTTGTGGAAACATTTCTCCAATATTTGAGAGGGGGAAGAGTATTGCAATTGGTCTGAAGTTACTGATGTCTGTAGAGTTTCCACCTTTATGTAGAGGTAAGGTGTAGAATTTTTTCCATGGGGGGGGGCATAAGATTCGGAGATGGAGCAATTAAGACAGATGCAGGGAAACCAAGAGATTCTGCTGCAATCTACAGGAAATAAGGTAAGCTGTCAGCAGGAGAACAAAGTTTGTAGAGTAAAGACTTTGCATAGGTGGTATAAGGGTTAAAGAGTTAGAGGGATAGGGTGAAGAAGTGGAGAAGTAGTTAGCATTAGGAGAGGAAGGAGTTTATCATTTTAGATATAAATTCAATAAAGTGGGTGTTGAAAAGTCAGCTGTTTCTTCAGGTGCGTTATTTGGGCAACTGAAATTGCTACACTCTTTATTAGTGCCTTACAGAGTCAACATATCAGGATCTGCAGGCAGAAAAGAGCATTCTCATAGTAATAGGAGCAATGGATATCAAAAGAATTTACAGTCTTCAGATATGCTACCTATACAGGTAACTCCGTACAAATTACAGGAGTCACTTTTGGCCAAGCAGACAAGTGGGCTATAGTGAAGGAAAAGACTAGGCCATTTTAGTTCACATGTACGACAACAGCACGTATTCCCACCAAGAAGGGTTCATTTGAGACACCATATGGGAACTCTTTACATCTGGATTTGCAAGATTTTCTAGCATTAGGTTCTCACCTCCTAGAGAACCTGGAGCACACCCTCTGAAAATAGTGTTTGAAGGGAAATTCTTTCCCAGAGACAGACAGATGGAAAGCCTGAAGATTGAGGTGAATTAGGCAGCCCTTGTTCTGCGTGAGGAAGTATGCTCTGTGGTGTATTGAACTGAATGCCCGTGGCCAGATGTAGCAGAAGGGGGAAATTAATGCTGGTTAAGCCAAAAGGAAGTAACTAGCAAGATTTTGGGATTGCCTCTCTGGGATCCTTCAGGAGAACCTTTGGGATAAGAGGAAAGGAGGAAAGTAGGAAAGGAATACAGGACCCCCCACACACACACACTGAAAGAAATGACTGCAGTTCTCCAGGCCTGGTGACAAGGGATCTCGAGTAAAAACCAAGTCATCTGTTCTGTTTGGAGGAAAAAGATCTGAGGTGTACCCAATTTGTGGACTGTGTCCAGAAAGACCTCTATATGCATCATTTGTGGGAATCTTCTCTAGATTGGCTGAGACCATCTGCAAGGGTGTCCTGCGAAAGTATGTAAACAACCAATGAAAGAAACCTGTCCATACAGAATGGACCATGCAATCAAACTGCACAGCTGGTAAGACTTTGCTCTCCCATCTGCTGATGGGACATGAGGAGGGAGTGTCTGAACACTTTCAAGGGGCTGGGAGTTGCTTGGATGAGGGCTTTCATCTTCACATTGGCATTCCTGGAGTTTTCTGGGGACCACTACCTCTCTGAAATGAGCCCTTCCAAGAGTTTCTCTAAGCATTTTGCATGCCGGACAAGACCAATTTGCCTGATTTAATGCATTCAGATAAAGGGATACATTCAGCCTGGTGAAAGAGGGATGTGCAGACCTGAGAGAGGAGGTAGAAATTTAGAAGCTTGTTTAGAAAAGGGCTTTCCATGCTTGGAATCCCACTGCAGGATCTCAATCTTTTCTTCATAAGTTTCTTGCCCTTTTGAGGCTTTTGTCATCCTATGAACAAAGGAGGTTGGTTTAGATGGACTTATCTAGTGACCTATAACAGTTTGACCTTTCCTTTTGCCTTAGCATTTTCTGCAGAAGGATGAAAAAAGGTGGTCCCTATTAAAAGGAGTCCAGAAGCTTGGCTTCATCATCTTGGGGGGGGGGGGGGCTTGAAGCCTCTGCATGGTCCTATATGCACTTAGGTGTCTAGCACAACTGAAGGCTTAGAGGCTCCTACTTCCAATTCATAATGCCTTCTATATATAGAGGTGTGTATATATAGACATATCTATTCAAAATGGGGAGATGGTTTTCCCCAAGGATCTCTCTTCCAGTGTGGAATATGGTAATGTATACTTATCACCTGAGGACAGTTGTCCAAATGTATCTGGCCAGCAAGTTATCCGAATCAGAGTCCTCCAGAGGACAATTCGTGCAAACTTTAATGTTGGAGAGAGTCTTCAAAGACGGCTGTATACAATCCTTAAGCTAGTCATTCCTTCTTAAAGGACATCCAAGTAAGGACCATTTCTTCACTGGAACATCCGCTTAAAAACAGCTGTAGTGCAGAACCAGTGTCAGACTTGGATACTGGAGCCAGGTCTCTCTCCAAGATCTACAGTATGCTCTGGTCCCACCAAAGTAGCCACCCTGGGTTTCTCCCTCTCCTGGGGTGGCAAGAAATTCAGTCTTTTAATGAGATGTCATACCATCCTCTGGTGGGGTCTCAGTAATACAAATCTTAGAAGTCTGATGTGCCAAGGATTCTACTTGCATCTCAAATAAAATAAGTCCAAGTCGGACTACACAGTCAAAGTATCTGGCTTAACTAAATTTAAAAAAGTGAAAGCAATCCCAGACAGATGGTTCCACCAATTTGGAAAGTGCAAGGCCACGGAGACTTTTGATCCTGAATATATTGAGAGAAGCTAAGTTGGTAGAGTCTCTTTGGAAAGTACAGTTGTGTACATTTACCACAAGCATAGATGCTAACATGTATTCACTGTTGCAGTCCTGACTTCTGGATTTCCAGCTGTGAAAGCCCCCGGCCAGCCAGATTACCAAAATTCTCCTCTCTCTTAAAGCTGGCAATAACCTTTCCTGATGTCAGTACACTTTGGTACAATGGGAGCGAGCCAACACCAGTACAATCTTTTCTTGCCAGAGCCCAAAGCAGTGTTTGTATGGTCAGTCTGCACCAGAAAGAAGTCATGCCAAGCACCCTGTTGGGGAGCTCATTTTTGATTTAACTCATGTGGTTGTTGTCAAGGCCCTAAGCCTGGCTCTGTCTTTTATGCTTGGGGAGCTCAACATCGGGACAAGTGGACAAATGATATACAGAAAATTGCAAACTAAGATGCCTAGTTAAGATTTTGGCCCCATGCCAGATCATAAAATTGCAACTGGTGCAAAAACGACAACTAGGGACGTTGTAATCTGGGCCTAGACAGGGACACAGTATGAAACTCTTGGTGTGGGATTTGCTCACCACAGTGGAAAACATCGTTAACCTTATCTGACACAAGTTAAAAAAAAGTTCCCCAATGGGGTACTTGGCTTTAGAAGACTAAGTAAACCTCCTGCTACACAAGAAAGCCTCCGTCCAGCCAGGATGGAAATAAATGTCAAGTCCCAGGGCTACAGGTTGGCTAGGAGCACCACAATAATAGAACCCTTCCTTTAGAACTTACAGTAGATATGAAAACTGTATGCACCTCTGTTAAAATGGCAGGTTTTTGCGATATAAAAAAATGCGACCACAACAAATAATTCCAAAACGTTCCCCATCTTAAATGAGACCACAACAAATAATTCCAAAACATTCCCCATCTTTAATGTGACCTATAACTTGTACAATTCAACTGAAAAAAAAAAACAAAAAAAAAAAAAACAGTTTGGGGAAAAAATTTTAAAATAAAACGTACAATATGCTGGTTGAACAAGTTAACACACCCTTAAATACGTTGTTAAAGCATTATTTGACTTTAGTACAACATTCAGTCTTCTTGGGTAGGAATACCAGCGTGGCACATCTCAACTTAAAAATATTTGCCCACACTTCCTTGCAAAAGTGCTCCAAATCTGTCAGATTGCAAGGGCATATCTGCCCTCTTCAGGTCACCCCACAGTTTTTCTATTGTATTTAGGTCTGGGCCATCCCAAAACTAAATTTTCTTCTAGTGAAGCCACTCTTTGGTTGATCTGGGTGTGGGCTTGGGGTCATTGTCGTGTTGAAAGGTGAAATTCCTCTTCAGCTTTTCTAGCAGACCTCTGAAGGTTTTGACCCAAAAGTGACCCCAAAGCACGATACTCCCACCACCATGCTTCACCATGGGGAAGGTGTTCTTTTGGTGATGAGATTTTGCACCAAACATACCTTTTGGAATTGTGGCCAAAAAGTTGAACCTTTCTCAGACAAAAACACATTTTCCCTCATGCTTTTGGAAGACCATGTACTGTTTTGCAAATTTTAGCTGGGCCTGGATGTTTTTCTGTGCAAGCAAAGGCTTCCATCCCCACCCCATAGTCCAGACATATGGAGAATATGGGAAATTGTTGTCACATGTAGTACACAACCAGTACTGTCCAAAAATTCCTGCAGCTCCTTCAGTTCTGCTGCAAGTCTCTTGGCAGCCTCCCTGACCAGTTTTAGTCTCATCTTTTCAATTTTGGAGGGACGTCCAGTTCTTTGCAACATCACTGCTGCCCCATATTTTCTCCACATTTTGATGACAAGTCTTCACTGTGTCCCATGGTATATCCAATGCTGTGGAAGTTTTTTGTACCCTTCTGACTGATCACTTTCAACAAAGAGATCCCTTTGATGCTCTAAGCTCTCTCTGAACATGGCATTTGCTGTAGCAGGCAACTGAGTAAATGTCAGGTAAAATCCTACTAGGACAGCTGAACTTTATTTGGGGTTAATCAGTCCCTAATTGATGGCAGGTGTGTACCCAAGAAGACTGAATGTTGTAAATAAAAGGGGCTTCAAAGTATTTAAGGGTGTGCACACTTATGCAACCAGCTTATTTTACTTTAAATTTTTTTCCCCTAACAGATAGGTTTGTTTTTCGATTGAATTGCACAGGTTGGTTATAGGTCACATTAAAGGTGGAAAAGTTTTGAAGTGATTTATTGTGGTCGCATTTTATCACAGAAACCTGGCATTTTAACTGGGGTGTGTACACTTTTTATACTCGCTATAAATTAACTTGATTTTTTTGTGATAGGATACAAAAGCAATAAGTTAAGCATTTTGGACCCTATAATTGAACTAGGAGTACAAATACACCAGCACTTAATCTACAGTACCTACTGTAAACTCCTTCTTATCCGGCCTCTCTAACCAGTCTGACTCTCTAACCGGTCTCCTTTAACTATCCATCCAAATTCTGCTGTAGCCCTTGCAAAAGACAGAACACTTCCACTGTCTCTGGGCGAAATACATTTGAGCTTTAGACTTCATATTCATTAGAACAGTGCATGCCAACAAATCCCATTATTCTAGTTGATTTATAATAACTAGCCATTTGTTTATCCAGTCTAAGGTTCGGTTCCAGCCAGACCGGGTAAGAGGGAAGTCTACTGTATGAATAACAATTTGTATCTTTACTTTTACTACTGACCATTACAACATGTCAATGTTAGACATGACTGGGCCATAATTACTGAAAGCTCATTTAATGGACATTCATGGAAAAAATCCTTCCTTTCTGTAGAAAAAAGCCAGAAACATCAG
Source organism: Protopterus annectens (assembly GCF_019279795.1). Classification (NCBI taxonomy): domain Eukaryota; kingdom Metazoa; phylum Chordata; order Ceratodontiformes; family Protopteridae; genus Protopterus; species Protopterus annectens. Next base: position 411,110,406 of record NC_056741.1, read on the forward strand.
GAGTGGTGTTGAAGGTAGGTCCAGGACACAGAATACATGCACCAGTAAGTCTGGAGCC